>NC_081550.1:404934-489293 GCF_901000735.1 Corylus avellana
CCTTTTGACGAGTCCCCGCCGCTATGAGCTTCCAACGCCCCTTCGGTTTTCAGTTCCCGGCGTGTGCGTGATCGGAGTGTGATGTTTATTTTCTTGTTTTATTTCCCTGTTCTGTTGCTTCTTTAAGATGTATTTGTGTTTTGGCGTGTGTTTTTCCCTGTATTGTTTAATTTCCCTGTGTTAGGATTGTAATAAGGCTCTTTCCTTTCTCACTCGATCTATGTTGCCTTCGGGTTAATTAGTTTTTGGTCCAAACCTTTGGGTTGTGGATGTGATCATTATCCTGGCCTTCGGGTCGAGGAGGAAGAGTTTCAGCATGAGAGTCTTTCCGCTCTCAGGGTCGAGGAATAATTGCTATCCATGCATTTGGTTGAGTCTGTCTGTTACAGATCTAGTATTAAATCTGATTTTAGTCATGGGTTAGTGGATTAGTCTCGAATCTTGTACTAAACCTAGTAATCTTGTAGCTTTATGCTATGGTTGCTTCAGAGCTTTATGCTCGTGGTATTATTAAATGAAATGTTATGTTTTTCTCAAAAAAAAAAAAAAAAAAAGTGATAAGTATATATATATATATATATAAAAGAGGACTCATTTAGTTAGGAGAGTATTAGTGGGATTATTAGCCTATTAAATACTTGGGAGTCTTCTAGATTTTAGGAGGATTTATTGCTTAACAATAATAATAATAATAATAATAATAATAATAATAAATTAAAAAAAAAAAAAAAAAAAAGACGTAGCCTCCAAGCCAATTTTATCAACGTGTCTTACCCTTTTAATTCATTTGCCATTTGTTTTTCATGCATAAGATGAAGGCTTCCACGTAATGGACATTTGTCCTTTTGCATGAATTTCTCCATAGCCATTTGACACTTGTCCTTTAGCTTAATTTTTTGTTTTATGATATCTCTCTCTCTCTCTCTCAACTCTCCTTGATATACTATAAATACCCCAAAAGGCCTTCTTTTCTCCTCATGACCACACAGTAGCGAAAACAAGCAAGAGGTTATTTCAAGATTTTTTTTTTCTTCTTTTCTAGCACAGCAGCAGTAAGGACCCCCTTTCTTTATTATCATTTTGTTTTTTTTTTTTTGGAAAAAGATTATTTGCTTCTTATGGGTATTTTAGGATTCTTGTTTGGGTTGTTATTTAAGGAGTTTGTAAAAATTACTCTTATTATTGAAATGTTAGTTCTGTAGGTTTTATAAAGATTATATATATATGCAATATTTTGTTTAGACAGATTTTTATATATATGTTCATATAAGTCAGTATAATGTTTTGTGATTAGATATTATACACCCATAATAATAATAATAGCAATAATAAATTTTTTTATATGTGTAAGACTTGTTGGATAAATGATTAGCACCTCACACATGTGTGTATATATATATATATATATATATATATAGTCACGTTGTTTTGTGTGTATATAGCATTGTTTTGTGTGTGCATATATATAAATATATATGTAGCATTTTTTTTTTTTTTTGTGTATATATATATACACGTACACAGCATTATTGGAGAGGGAAATTGGACATCATACCTATGCAAATATATTTGGGATATGATCTTATATGCTTATACATGGGGTCCGTGCACACACACACACACACACACACACACACACACACACATATATATATATATGGATATTTTATTTAAAATTTTGACTAAAACTTTAATATACTCCTCTAAGTTCATCTTTGCAATTTATTTAGGTGAAGGGATGACTCGACTCAACCCAACATCAAATCCAAGTAAGGGGACACAACACCAAAAACCTCAACAAATTTTATTATAAATCTTTGAAAAATGTTGGAGATTTTATAAAGAATTCTCTTACATGATTTTCAATTGCACTTCTTTTCATATTTTAATGCCAAGTTTTATTCAATCATATGTCATTATTTAAGAATTTTACATGTTACAGTTACCCTATTTCATGATTTATGCATGACTGCAATTATGAATGAAAAGAACTCTCAAAGTTCATGACATAGCATACAATTACAGATGAGCTTACAGATCATATGAAATGTTATATGTGCATTTATAGTTATAAATGTTTAACCCGAGACACGATTACAGTGACGATCGGTACTGCATAGGGTAGCATGGCAAGCACACCGAAAGACAGTTACGAGAAGGTGTGTGCTACCGGTCAAGTGACCTTCACCTAGGGAAGTTCCCAACCTGGTAGCTCTCCCCTGTGACGATAGGATGAGCATATAGGTCCTTCGGGACAAGCCAACGTTCATCGCTCACGGTAAATTTGTGGTGTCAGGTCAAAAGGGTAAAATAGTAGTTTTGAAAGAAAAGTAAAAGGAAGTGCTTGTACATCTTATAAGTTACTTGCTATTCTTGTATTAATTGTCAATTATTTTATTATTTGTGCATAACTGAGATTATAGCATAAAATCTGCATAGCATGTTTTATAGCATCTTGGTGTTGTGGCTACTTACTGAGTTGTCGAACTCACCCCTTTTCTCTTTAAATTTTTCAGATGCCGTTATACATAATAGTGTTGAGAATGGGGCTTCCTGTAGGTGTCCTTATTCTTGAGGACCCGATTATATGGCCTTATGCTTGGGACACATGGACCTACTGCTTTGCGGAGCCGTAGGAGTTTTAGAGCTTGAGATTCCAATAGGTTGCAAGGATCAAGCCATTGTTGTGCAAACTTTTGTTTTTTTTGTAGACTACACAATTTTTGTTATGTGTATATAGGAGAACATTTGACGCATGGGGAGGCAATAACCTCCCTATAGTAGTCACTTTTGATTATGCCTCCTAATAGGGCTTGAAATGTTTGTTTGTTTGCTTTTTTTTTTTTTTTTTTTGGATTCCCAGCTCATATGTAAACAAGAACTTGTAAATGTTCATATTAAAACACTAGTTCTATATAACTTTTGACTTCCTATCTTTCCTTGGTTTAGTATTAATGTAATGATATCTGACAATAAATCCTTAATTGTTGCGATTTCCTTTTAAGTTCGCGTTTCCCCTATTGACCTTAATCGGGGACGTGACAAGGGATATCCAATTTTTTATGAATTAAAAACCAAGCAATCAATTGTATGAAATTATCTCAAATCATCAAATGTATTCTTGAATCACAAAAGATATCCAAGAATCACTTCATAAATTGATTAAAAGTAAAACAATTGAAATATCAAAACTTAAAAAAATTGGATATTATTAACTTACATGAAAACAATGTTACTCTTCATTGATGATGCTTCATTCTCAAACTTAGTTGAGAATTTAGCTACACATGACTATGAAGAAAATAAAACCTAAACCTAAAGAAAAACTAAGCTAGAGGGGAGAAAAGTTGTGGAATTTTGAACTTGGTCTCCAGCCTCCTTTTCTTGAGGCTTAGTAGTCTATTTATAGGGGTTTCTATGGCTTAAAACCCTAAAAACAGCGATAGAGCATCGCTGGCAAACAAGTTCGCTCGATCGCACTCGTGTATGCGTTCTTCCTCCTACGGCACCACGCCCGTGTGCTGCTTTCTTGGCTTTAGGCATGGGTGCGCTCGAGCGCATGCCCATCCGGACAGGAATGTCCACCGTCCAGACGGGTGCTTGTTGTCTCTGTAGCTTTCTTCCCAATCTTTGCATTTTCCTCTTTAAAGGCGCAATTTTCCTTTATTAACCTAAAAAACACTAAAAACACAAAACTAACCTAAAACATTAGATTAAGACAGAGTTAAAGGATTAACATATGTAAATTAGGGGGCTCAAATATGTAATATCTGGCACTCATCAAACACTCCCAAACTTACATTTTGCTAGTCTTTTAGCAAAACAAAACTAAAAATAAAATGAAAACATGAAACATAAATCTTCTTTCGTGGTAGAGACGATTGCATTCGACATATGCAACAAGCCTTTTAAACCCCTAAGCATCCTAGTAAACGAGTGAAGTCTCGTGAGGGTTTAACAGGAATGATACCCACAAACATTATAGAACTATGTTGTTGAAAAGAATGAAATTTCACACAAACAATGGTTCTTACTCATGAGCAAACTTAAAAGATAAACACCATCATCACAATCATTAAGGCATCAAAATCAAATAACTCATAAATGGACAATTGAGACATCATATATTCCGATAGGTGCAAGGTGAAATTAACATACAATCATGAAGTTTCAATTTAATCCCAAGATGAGTACCTCAAAATTCATACGAATCTCTATCAAATGAAACAACCAAGGCAAGATATGCTTTTTTTTTTTTTTTTTTTGTAGGCTGTGCAATGCTTAGTACCCTTAAGCTTTCTAATTGACCCATATAACGAGTGTTAAGCCAATGACTCCCAAACTAGATGGCTTTAGGGCACTAAATGTAAAACATCCCTAAGAGCTTATTAACTCAAGTTAAAAAGGCTATGAAGCCAAGCTAGCCATACCATCAACCAAATTGAACTTCACACCTTTTACGCGAACACTTGATGCTTAATGAGGCAATATGTCCGGTTACTCGATGAAAAACTCAAAATGATCTTCTTTTTATTTTTATTTTTAATTTTCTTGCAAGCCAAGGTTATTCATTAATAGGTCATCTAACAAATCTCAAAATAAACATGATTAAGCTCAAAATCATACCTCACAGATTATATGCTAATGCGCTCATGATAATTCTACTTAAAAGCAACTCAAGTCTCTTTTGCCCAAAAATAAGTCATAGGACTCAGATTCCTAATGAAATGATCATGTGTTCAATACTTTAAGCAAGCCAATGAAATGCACATCACAGTTACAGTTTAACTCAAACTTGACAACAACATAGCACAAAAAACAAAAATAAATAAAATAAAATAAAAAAAGAAACAGACAAAGTGTCTTTCTATACCCCCAAACTTGAATTACACATTACCCTCAATGTGTAGTATAGAAATACATTACCTGAAGTAAGGAAATCTAAGTGTGAACAAGGCCAGGGCGTTCCCCAAACTTAAACACCAGCACACCTGTCAAAAACTTACAGCAGTATATTTTCACAGAAATAGGCATCATAATATTAATTGCTATTAGAAACAAAAATAAAATGACAAGAAATAAAATGAAAAACGAAAGAAAGAAAATGTGCGGAAAATAAAATGTAAAAGAAAATTTATCGTACTTTCCCCAATCATTCGGATGTCCAACCAATCCCTTTTACCATTTCTTCTTTAGAATTTGATAGCACTCTGGAAGGATGTGTCGCCAACTTACTTGCTTCGAAGGATTTTCTTAGGACGATGGTTCCTAGTGTTGTGAGTTTTAAAGTATTCGCAAGAGCACGAGTCGTTTGCAATATAATTTATGCAAGTGCGAGGTCGAATCCACATGGAATTGTGTCATGAAATTCAATTTCTATCTTAATCAATAATATCTTAACCTAGTTCCAAATTTTGTATAATTTTTGCAAAAAGGAAAACTAAATGAAAAATGACTTTATCAAATGATTAAAAATACTAAGGTTTTTAGAATTCACCTAACCAAATCAAAGCAATCCATTCTTGTATTTTCCTCACACTACCAACAAACAAATATGCCCCTATGCATTGTTCTATGTTCCATAATAATATATATTAAAACATCCGATAAATCTAAACATTTAACAAATCACAAAGAATACCCAATTGAAATCAAATGCTAGCATTGTACTTGGATTTTTATTTTTGTTCTTTTTTAGCAAATCGTGTGTCTCCGATTTCTTAATACTGCCATTAATTTTATCATATCATCGCTTATCGCAAATGCTCCCTCAAAACCTCAAAACTCTCCTCGATATTTATTTTTTAGGGAATGGAGATTTATTATGCAAATTCCTTAAATCTATTTTCGCGCTGATTAGTGTAGAGAGTGATGTTCAAAGGCATGTTTTTGCTTTCCAAGCTGCACTCTTGCATTGTAAGTTTCTCTTTTCTCTTTGCCATGAAGATTGAGAGATATTTGGGATCACTACAAAAAATTGTGGAATTAGTTACAGTAGTTTCGTAATGTGTCAATAGAGTTGACATGTTACTAAATGTTAGTAATGTGTGTAGTAACGTGTCTGGCGTGTTAAGAAATTGGGTGTTGCTAAATCCAGTTTAGTAACGTGTCAATATTGGCATGTTACTAATACTTTTCGTAACGTGTCAATTTGACACGTTACTATTTCGTAACGTGCCAATTTTGGCACGTTATAAAACGCTCAGTAACGTGTTAATGTTGACACGTTACTATTTAGTAACGTGCCGTTATAAAAGGCTTAGTAACGTGTCATTATTGGGACGTTACTATTTAGTAACAAGCCAAAACTACCACGTTACTAATATTTAGTAACGTGTCAAAAATGACACGTTACTAATTAGTAACATGTCAGTTTTGACACGTTACTAAACTTTAGTAACATGTCAGTTTTGACACGTTACTTTTTCGTGCAGAAATTCTTTTTTTTTTTTTTATAATAAATTTCTCTGAAATTTATTTGTTTGTACACCTGATAATTACATCAACATACATTTCTCAACAAACAGATCTCCAATACATCCATTTTAATTTATTTCTCAACATATATCAATCGCTACCAACATATATCCATTTGATGTCCACAAAACATACATATATATACATAAGTCCAACTCTATATATACATATATATATATATATATATATATAATTCCAACTTAATAAACAAATAATGCCAACTATATATATAGACATGAACAACTTAATAAACAAATAATTCCAACTACATATATATTCCAACTACATAAGAAATACAAAACATAAGAAATACAACTTATAAGAAATACAACTTAAGTGATTCGCGAATACATTACATACAAACACCCCAATAAAAAATCTCGTGAATACCATCATGACGGGTTAACTTCTCCGCACTCACTGCAAATGATTAAACAACAATCAATCAACAAACAAACACTCGAACATTCAATTAGGAATCATCAAGTCCTAAGCGATTAGCATACAAAGGTCATACTCAACAATATTCAGGTTTAGTGACGTGTATAAACAGACGATAAACAACTTCAACATTATATCTACACTGCCAACACACACCTCAGGGTATATACATAGTTTCAATGATAATTCATTCAAAATGTGAAAATGATATGAAATTACAAAGCATATATATGATATACGCGTATCCAGCATTTCCACTAACACAACACATATTAATTTGTATTTCTAATTTGCAAGTATTTTGAGTTAAGTATATACGCTATTTATGAATATTCGATAATAACTTGTCTGAAATAAGTCATAGGTATACGTACGGGCTTGCCTTTTTAAGTAAGTACTCGTACTTTCGTACGTCCCATTCATTGGCTTCATCATGCACAATGTGTTCTTCCTCACCCTGCACCTCGACCGGACGTTCACAATTGTCTTCCCTGACTTCGAGCATGCCAAATAAATCACGCAACAGGATGTGCATATTTCCACCCTGTTCTCCGCTTTCACCTGCATCTGCAGTTGGACGGTTCAAATGAGCACCTTCAACAGGAGCTCTTACAGGCCTCTCGTCATGATAAATCCATTGTCGGTATTGTGGCCACATTCCTTTCCCCCTTGCCAAGTGCTCGTATACCATCCCTGGCGGGTGTTTCCTGTTGTTTCGACACATCTTACAGGGGCACACAATAAGTCTATCTAGAGTTCTACAATTGCTAATTGCGAACTCTACAAATGATCTACACTCGTCTCTGTATTTCTTCGTACCCCTAGACTTTGTCATCCAACTCTTGTCCACAGCGTTACTACGTACATTAAGTAAGTCGAGGTTAGTTTTGGAATAACCATAGCGAAATTATTGCCCACTAATTAATTTAACTACATTTGTTATGGGGACCCTAAACAAAAGTAATAAATTGAAAATAAAAAAATGAATAGATGTGGAATGAAAATACACTAGCCTTAACCATTCAAGTAACTTTTATACCATTCAAGGAAAATACACTACTCTCTTCCACCATCGGTCGGTGGAAGAGAATAAAAAAATTTAATGGATCACATGCAAGTTATTAAAATTAGATTTGACCCATTATTTATTCTCTTAAATTAGATATGACCCATTAGTGTGTTTTATTTTGTTTTTAATAAAAATTACACAAATTAATATAATGTTAATAACCTAAGAAAAATTATTGGTAACCAATCAATTTAACTACATTTGTTAAATTATCAAGTCAATTATCATACTAAAGTGATGAGGCCTGCCTCACGGTGACAACCTCATGGCTTGTATCACAATGCGCACCACATTCTACACCTCACACAAAGCTGACTATTTTATGAGCTACTTTGTCTTTTTATACATTTTAAAAACTTTCTATGCTATCTTTTAATTACGTAAACCACCGGAAGTTCCACAACTGTTAACTGTGTTTTTTATTGAAGAGTTTTTTGGATTTGGGACACTCTGTTCCCATTTGAAATTTGAAGGGTTTTGGCATTTCATTTTACTTTGCGGTTTTTGTTTAGGCGGGCCCTTTTCCGCCTGTGAACTGTGTTTTTTATTTACTGACCCTGCCCACGGTTGAAAAATATTTTCAAAAACCTCCATTTACATACTGTAATCTATTACTATTCTGTTAAGATTTCCAAAAAAAATTTCAGTTCCGCCCCCCACACTAAAATTCCTAGCCCCCCCTCTGCAGTAGGTAATAATGCTCATGGGCATTTTTATTCCAACGGCAATTAACTAATATACTAAGATAAAATTCAGCTCATGGATAAAATAAATGAAATAATCACCCAGTCCTTTGCAAAATTAATTAAAACTAATAAATTTATTTTAAAGTTACAATACCATCAGGAAATCAAACAATATATATATATACCTGCAGTTTATTGGAGAGGGAGAGAGTGTCGGAGACTCACCTGGGTTCGACACCGCTGGAGTGACAGAGGCCGCCGGGAGGGAGACAATGCCGGCCGGAGTAGAAGAGAGAAAAACGAGCAAGGGAGAGAGGAGGGCGTATGTGCGCGTGGGAGGAGCTAGAAGTAGAAAGAGAGAACACTGGAGAGTGAGGAACGCCGGAGGAGAACCAAACGGCCGGAGTAGGAAGAGAGAAAAATCGATGTTTGGGAGGGGTATAGTACTGGCGCTCTGTTGGAGGAAGAAGAAGAAGAAGAAAATGGAGAGGAGAAATTGGGGGAAAAGGAAAGTAATTAAGTCCCTGCAGATGGTGCAAAATATTAAGCCCCAACAAGTAACGTGCCACACCAATTTTACTATTTTGAATTTAATATATATATTAAATTTGGTTACTTAATATAGGTACCAATTAATATTGTTATCTAATTTTGTTAACCAATTAATTAAATTTTGTTACTTAATATTGGTACAAATAATTAATATTATTAATTAATTAATTTTTGACGTGTGAAATAATGGCACGTCAATAATTATTGACGTGTCGTTTTCACACGTCAAGAAATTATTGACGTGTCAAAATGTGACACGTCAAGAAATTATTGACGTGTTACATTTGACACATCAAGAAAATATATTGAAAATAATAAGAGAAAAAAATTGTATGATCACTTATATTTAAAAAAATACTATATACTTAAAACTAAGATAATACATATATGTATTAATATTCCTACAATATTGAAAACGTGATATGTATTAATACTATATCACTTTAATTAATAACCATATATATTTTGTTACCTACTATTAATTAATAGCCATAAATTAAAGAATATAAAGCACATATACCATATATAGTGAAAGCATTGCATAATTTTTATTATTAATTTATAGCCATATTTATTTTGTTACCTAATATTAATTAATAACCATAAATTAAAGAATGCAAAGCACATATAATAACCATATATAGTGAAAGCATTGCATATAAGAGACAAGAGCATTAACTAGTTTTATAAAATTTTAATGGGTTTGAATATATCTCTTAATATATGACGACATATACCAATTAAATTTTGTTACTTAGTATAGGTACCAATTAATATTGTTATCTAATTTTGTTAACCAGTTAATTAAATTTTGTTACTTAATATAGGTCCAAATAATTAATATTATTAATTAACTAATTTTTGACATGTGAAATAATGGCACGTCAATAATTATTGACATGTTAAAATGCCACATCAATAATTATTGACGTGTCAAAATGTTACACGTCAAGAAATTATTGACGTGTTACATTTGACAGGTCAAGAAAATATATTGAAAATAATAAGAGAAAAAAAATTATATGATCACATATTTTTAAAAAAATACTATATACTTAAAACTAAGATAATACATATATGTATTAATATTCCTACAATATTGAAAACGTGATATGTATTAATACTATATCACTTTAATTAATAACCATATATATTTTGTTACCTACTATTAATTAATAGCCATAAATTAAAGAATATAAAGCACATATATATAATAACCATATATAGTGAAAGCATTGCATAATTTTTATTTTTAATTAATAGCCATATATATTTTGTTACCTACTATTAATTAATAACCATAAATTAAAGAATTCAAAGCACATATAATAACCATATATAGTGAAAGCATTGCATATAAAAGATAAGAGCATTAACTAGTTTTATAAAATTTTAATGGGTTTGAATATATCTCTTAATATATGATGACATATACCAATTATATATATACCTATTAAATTTTGTTACTTAATATAGGTACAAATAATTAATATTATTAATTAATTAATTTTTGATGTGTGAAATAGTAGCACGTCAATAATTATTGACGTGTCAAAATGACACGTCACTATTTATTGACATGCTATTTTGACACGTCTATATTTATTGACGTGGCATTTCGACACGTCAATAATTATTGACGTGTTAAAATGGCACGTCAATAATTTTTGACGTGCGGAAATGCGCCACGTCAATAAAGTTTTTATTGACGTGTCACTGTAGCCACGTCAATAATTATTGACGTGGCAAAAAGTGTGTTATTATTTGTCACGTCAAAAAACACCCTATTTTTTATAGTGTATTAATGTGACATTTAGATATATTAAACTACCCTCGCTTGTAAAAAAAAAAAAAAAACAATTCAATCAGCGTCAAACGTTAAAATTGATGAAAAAGTGGTCAAGTGTCTCGCACGAGCATGACCATTTTTATGTGTTTCTTCCCACTACAACACCATTTTTACTTTTGAAATACCATAGTTGCCCTGTTATAATTATTAAAAAATAAAAATTAATTAAACATACATTTTAAAATACCCTCTCGCCGGTCCACTCGTCGGCCTTGGAGCTGCCTTTGAGGCAGTCTATGGAGGGAACCGTTGGTGAGGTCCTCTAATCCGGTATGGGTTGGACTCGGTCCATGCGCATTGGTTTAGCTCTCTATGGCCCCAAAACTCCAAGCCTAACAACACTTCATTAAATTTTTGTCAATAATTATAGACGTGTCGAAATGCCACGTCAATAATTATAGACGTGTCAAAATAGCATGTCAATAAATAGTGACGTGTCATTTTGACACGTCAATAATTATTGACGTGCTACTATTTCACACGTCAAAAATTAATTAATTAATAATATTAATTATTTGTACCTATATTAAGTAACAAAATTTAATTAATTGGTTAACAAAATTAGATTACAATATTAATTGGTACCTATATTAAGTAACAAAATTTAATAGGTATATATATAATTGGTATATGTAGTCATATATTAAGAGATATATTCAAGCCCATTAAAATTTTATAAAACTAGTTAATGCTCTTGTCTTTTATATGCAATGCTTTCACTGTATATGGTTATTATATGTGCTTTGAATTCTTTAATTTATGGTTATTAATTAATATTAGGTAACAAAATATATATGGCTATTAATTAATAATAAAAATTATGCAATGCTTTCACTATATATGGTTATTATATATATGTGCTTTATATTCTTTAATTTATGGCTATTAATTAATAGTAGGTAACAAAATATATTTGGTTATTAATTAAAGTGATATAGTATGAATACATATCACGTTTTCAATATTGTAGGAATATTAATACATATATGTATTATCTTAGTTTTAAGTATATAGTATTTTTTTTAAATATAAGTGATCATACATTTTTTTTCTCTTATTCTTTTCAATATATTTTCTTGACGTGTCAAATGTAACACGTCAATAATTTCTTGACGTGTCACATTTTGACACATCAATAATTTCTTGACGTGTGAAAATGACACGTCAATAATTATTGACGTGCCATTATTTCACAAGTCAAAAATTAATTAATTAATAATATTAATTATTTGTACCAATATTAAGTAACAAAATTTAATATATATATATATATATATATATATTAAATTCAAAATAGTAAAATTGGTAGTGGCACGTTACTAGTTGGGGCTTAATATTTTTCACCATCTGCAGGGACTTAATTACTTTCCTTTTCCCCCAATTTCTCCTCTCCTTTTTCTTCTTCTTCTTCCTCCAGCAGTGCGCCAGTACTATACCCCTCCCAAACATCGATTTTTCTCTCTTCCTGCTCCTGCCGTTTGGTTCTCCTCCGGCGTTCTCTCTTTCTGCTTCTAGCTCCTCCCACGCGCACGTACGCCCTCCTCTCTCCCTCGCTCATTTTTCTCTCTTCTACTCCGGCCGGCATTGTCTCCCTCCTGGCGGCCTCTGTCACTCCAGCGGCGTCGAACACAGGTGAGTCTCCGACACTCTCTCCCTGTCCAATATACTGCAGGTATATATATATATATAGTGTTTGATTTATTGTTTGATTTCTTGATGGTATTGTAATTTTAAAATAAATTTATCAGTTTTAATTAATTTTGCAGAGGACTGGGTGATTATTTCATTTATTTTATCCATGAGCTGAATTTTATCTTAGTATATTAGTTAATTGCCGTTGGAATAAAAATGCCCATGAGCATTATTACCTACTGCAGAGTGGGGACTAGGAATTTTAGTGTGGGGGGCAGAACTGAAAAATTTTCTGAAAATCTTAACAGAATAGTAATAGATTACAGTATGTAAAGGGAGGTTTTTGAAAATATTTTTCAACCGTGAGCGGGGTCAGTAAATAAAAAACGCAGTTCACAGTATAGAGTTCATAGGCGGAAAAGGGCCCGCCTAAACAAAAACCGCAAAGTAAAATGAAATGCCAAAACCCTTCAAATTTCAAATGGGAACAGAGCGTCCCAAATCCAAAAAACTCTTCAATAAAAAACACAGTTAACAGTTGTGAAACTTCCGGTGGTTTACGTAATTAAAAGATAGCATAGAAAGTTTTTAAAATATATAAAAAGACAAAGTAGCTCATAAAATAGTCAGCTTTGTGTGTAGAATGTGGTGCGCATTGTGATTCAAGCCATGAGGTTGTCGCCGTGAGGCAGGCCTCATCACTTTAGTATGATAATTGACTTGATAATTTAACAAATGTACTTAAATTGATTGGTTACCAATTATTTTTTCTTAGGTTATTAACATTATATTAATTTGTGTAATTTTTATTAAAAACAAATTAAAACACACTAATGGGTCATATCTAATTTAAGAGAATGAATAATGGGTCAAATCTAATCATATATATATATAAAAGCCGAGTTTTGACGTAGAGAGTGCTTAGAATTACGACACGTGTCCTGAACCTATGTTTTAGAGAGTGCATATAATTGCGACACGTGGCGTTATAAAGAATGAACAAGTTTTGGGCATTTAAAACCAAGAGGTTTTATTCGTAATGCATTTAATTATTTTAATGAAGAAAACAAAAGGTTCCGAAATTCTCTCTCTCCCTCTCTATTTGTAATATATTTAATTGTCTTAATGAAGAAAATAAAAGGTTCCCAAATTTTCTCTTTTTCTCTCTATTTTTCTTTTTATCTTCTCTTACTTTTTGTTTTCATTTGTGTCCCTTATATTTTTTTCAAATTTACATATTATTTTTATTCAAATATATATAAAAATTGAGTTTTAACGTAGAGAGTGCTTAGAATGCCTATAATTTAGAGAATGCCTATAATTGCGACACGTGGCGTTTTCAAGAATGAACAAGTTTTGGGCACTTAAAACCCAGGAGTTTTATTTGTAATGCATTTAATTATTTTAATGAAGAAAACAAAAGGTTCCGAAATTCTCTCTCTCTTTATATATCAATATTGTGAGACAATTAAAATGTAGGAATTTTATTTGTAATATATTTAATTGTCTTAATGAAGAAATATTATTTGTATTGAAATAAGATAGATGATTTTTTTTGATTACATTAAATCTTGATTGAAAGACCAATTTTTTTAAAGAGGAAACCGATTTTTTAACTCATTATTTTAAAAATTGAACGGTTCATATTTTTCCTCTCTCTCTATCTCTCTTTTTCTCCTCTCTCTCTCTCTCTCTCTCTTTTCTCTCTACAACTCATTCACTCTCATTCCACATCTCTCTCACCGGTTCATATCTATCTCTCTCTCTCTCTCTCTCTCTCTCTCCTTTTTTTTCCTCTCTCTCCACGTCTCTCTCTCTCTTAATTTCAAAGAAAAAGACATCTCTCTCCCTCCACTCTCCAACATTAATATCTCTCCTCTTTTTTCTCTCCATCTCTATCTTTCTCTTTCTCCACTCTCCAACATTAAGAAAAACATAATCTATTGGCCTAAAAATTCAAATTGGAGGTAATTATTCTTCTTAACGTTTTTTTTTTTCCAAACCAACAAAGTTTTAACATAGGTTTTATTTGTATTGAAATAAGATAGATGATTTATTTGATTGCATTAAATCTTGATTGAAAGACCAACTTTTTTAAAGAGTAAACTGATTTTTTAACTTATTATTTTAAAAAGTGAACGGTTCATTTTTTTTTCTCTCTCTATCTCTCTTTTTTTCCTCTCTCTCTCTCTCTCACTCTTTTATTTTATTTTATTTATTTTTTTTTCTCTCCAAGCACTCTCATTCCACATCTCTCTCTTGAACCGGTTCATCTCTCTTTCTCTCTCTCTCTCTCTCCTTTTTTTCCTCTCTCTCCACGTCTCTTTCTCTTTTTTTCTCTCCAAGTCTTTCACTCTCATTCAACATCTCTCTCTCTCTTAATTTCAAAAAAAAAAAAGACATCTTTCTACCTCCACTCTCCAACATTAATATCTCTCCTCTTTTTTCTCTCCATCTCTATCTTTCTCTTTCTCCACTCTCCAACATTAACAAAAACATAATCTATTGGCCTAAAAATTCAAATTGGAGATAATTATTATTATTATTATTATTTTTGTTTTCAGACCAATAATGATAAATTAAACTAAAATTAAAGGTCTTATGTTTTAATTCATTTGAATGTTTATAGATTTGTTTGTTTTTTTTTTTTTGTGTGTAATTTACTCGGATTTTCAAGCATATTTTTAAGGGTTTTTTTTTTTTTTTTTCTCTACTTTTGAAAGCAATATTATTTTGCCTTTTATTTTTAATATTCATAATTATATAGGTTTTATTTGTATTGAAATAAGATAGATGATTTATTACAAAAGGTTCCCAAATTTTCTCTTTCTCTCTCTATTTTTCTTTTTATCTTCTCTTACTTTTTGTTTTCGTTTGTGTCCCTTATATTTTTTTCAAATTTATATATTATTTTTATTCAAATATATATAAAAATTGAGTTTTAACGTAGAGAGTGCTTAGCATTATGACACGTGTCGTGAACCCATGTTTTAGAGAATGCCTGCAATTGCGACACGTGGCGTTTTAAAGAATGAACAAGTTTTGGGCACTTAAAACCCAAGAGTTTTATTTGTAATGCATTTAATTATTTTAATGAAGAAAACAAAAGGTTCCGAAATTCTCTCTCTCTTTATATATCAATATTGTGAGACAATTAAAATGTAGGAATTTTATTTGTAATATATTTAATTGTCTTAATGAAGAAATATTATTTGTATTGAAATAAGATAGATGATTTATTTGATTACATTAAATCTTGATTGAAAGACTAATTTTTTTAAAGAGTAAACCGATTTTTTAACTCATTATTTTAAAAATTGAACGGTTCATATTTTTCCTCTCTTTCTATCTCTCTTTTTTTCCTCTCTCTCTCTCTCTCTCTTTTCTCTCTACAAGTCATTCACTCTCATTCCACATCTCTCTCACCGGTTCATATCTCTCTCTCTCTCCTTTTTTTTCCTCTCTCTCCACGTCTCTCTCTCTCTCTCTTAATTTCAAAAGACATCTCTCTCCCTTCACTCTCCAACATTAATATATCTCCTCTTTTTTCTCTCCATCTCTATCTTTCTCTTTCTCCTCTCTCCAACATTAACAAAAACATAATCTATTGGCCTAAAAATTCAAATTGGAGGTAATTATTCTTCTTAACCTTTTTTTTTTTTTTTTTTTTCCAAACCAACAAAGTTTTAACATATTCTAATTTATATAAATTAAACTAAAATTAAGGGTCTTATCTTTTAATTCATTTGAATGTTTATGGATTTTTTTTTTGTCTAATTTACTCGGATTTTCAAGCATTTTTTCTCTACTTTTGAAAGCAATATTATTTTGCTTTTTTTTTTTTTTTTTTTTTTAATATTTGGAATTATATAGGTTTTATTTGTATTGAAATAAGATAGATGATTTATTTGATTGCATTAAATCTTGATTGGAAGACCAACTTTTTTAAAGAGTAAACTGATTTTTTAACTTATTATTTTAAAAAGTGAACGGTTCATTTTTTTTTCTCTCTCTATCTCTCTTTTTTTCCTCTCTCTCTCTCTCTCACTCTTTTATTTTATTTTATTTATTTTTTTTTCTCTCCAAGCACTCTCATTCCACATCTCTCTCTTGAACCGGTTCATCTCTCTTTCTCTCTCTCTCTCTCTCCTTTTTTTCCTCTCTCTCCACGTCTCTTTCTCTTTTTTTCTCTCCAAGTCTTTCACTCTCATTCAACATCTCTCTCTCTCTTAATTTCAAAAAAAAAAAGACATCTTTCTACCTCCACTCTCCAACATTAATATCTCTCCTCTTTTTTCGCTCCATCTCTATCTTTCTCTTTCTCCACTCTCCAACATTAACAAAAACATAATCTATTGTCCTAAAAATTGAAATTGAAGGTAATTATTATTATTATTATTTTTTTTTTTCAGACCAATAATGATAAATTAAACTAAAATTAAAGGTCTTATGTTTTAATTCATTTGAATGTTTATAGATTTGTGTTTTTTTTTTTTTGTGTGTAATTTACTCGGATTTTCAAGCATATTTTTAAGGTTTTTTTTTTTTTTTCTCTACTTTTGAAAGCAATATTATTTTGCCTTTTATTTTTAATATTCATAATTATATAGGTTTTATTTGTATTGAAATAAGATAGATGATTTATTTGATTGCATTAAATCTTGATTGAAAGATTTTGTTTTATTTTGTATTCATAAATTTTTTCTCTCTCAAATATTGAGAATTATGTGAATTTTATTTGTATTTAAATATAACCTTTAGCATGTCTTTTTATTGAAAGAGTGATAATTGATTTTTTAACATGATTATTTTAGTCTGTAATTAATAAAAAAAAAAAAAATGAAGATGCGTTTAAATTTTAAAATCAAAGATAATAAAGAACCCTGCGCATAACGCGAGTTATATGCTAGGGTATATATGTATAAATAGATACATAGATACTTCTTCTTCACTTTTGTAGAGGTAACCCAAAAGAATTTTCCTTCCAAAATGCTTCTTCTTCATTTTTGTAGAACACTTATCATATCATTTTTGGATTTATCTTTGTGTATCTATGTATAAATTCTTCACGAGTGTAAATTAATTATTTTTATGTTTGTTTCTCTAGAAAGTTTCATTGTATTGAAATATAATAGGTATCACACCAATAAGATTTTATGTTTTAATTCATTTGAATATTTTATTAGATTTTTTTTTTCTTCGTTTTGTGATTTACTCAAATTTTCTAGCATTTTTTGGAAGTGTTGAAAGAAATTTATTTGATTGCATTAAATATTGAGTGAAATGTATGTTTTATTTTGTATTAAAAAGAAGAGAGAAGATTTTGTTTATTTTACTCTGTATTTTTTCTGAAATGATTAGAACTTTATGAATTTTATTTGTATTACAATATAATAAATATCACATCATCAATATCAGAGTTTCCTACTAACTTTCTATTAATATTTTGATCATCAGAATTCAAGTGTCCTTTTTGCTATTTTTATTTTTTATTTTTTACTTTTCATTAAGTAAATGTTTGGTATATTTCCAAAAAAAAAAAAAAAAAAAACATGTTTAGTACCGTAATTTACTAGTGTATAGCCTTTAGTATGTATTTTTACACATATATTTTAACTTATAATAAAAAGTAAGATGAGATGTGTTTAAGTTTTGAAATTAAATTATAATGAAGAATCCCGTGCATAGCGCGGGTTACATGCTAGTTTGTTTGTATAGAAAGAAACCATTTATTGTATTGGACATGGTAATAAAGTAATAAAACCACAAGCGTAATAAAAGAATCACCATTAATAATTCGGAAGAATATTCTTGAGTGTATGAAATGATAAACACAATGGGCCAAAACTGCGACAGGAATTGCCTCCCTGGCAACCCTTCAATCTCACGCACCAACCTTGAAGAAAATGGGGAAAAGGGGAGAAAAAAAAAAATCTCTCAAAAATCACAGTTCCCTACCCTTCTCTTATGGACTCAAAACCACGCTATAAAAGTATAAGTAACACTTGAACTATACACATTCTACAAAAACGGATCGTTTCAATCGCAGTGATGACTATCACACTCAAACTGATGCCGGCTTGCTGTAAAGCATCATGCCCAAGGAATGGTGGAACCATCTTATGGAAAAGAATGGGTGACAAATATATTTCACACACAGAAAGACCAGACAAAGCAGTGTCTCCTCAACACACAGCAAGATGCTGCCTTTTCGTCAATGGCGCTATTGCGAGAGGATAGACTGCAATGCGAGCTGCTGCTGGGGCTGCAAGGAGGACCAAGTAGAGGCCAAGGTAGCTGGTGGTAAGGTCTGCTGAAGCTGCCTTAGCAGATTAATCATTCGGCTTGCAGTTTGTTCTGTTGCTAGATCCTTACCCGCACATAGAACCTACCAATTAATCACACCCCTCAATTAGAGAAAAATATAGCAAGCAGTTTTAAAAAGTATATGCACTTGGATAGCATTTGAATAAGACCACAACATAACTTGAACATACAAGGTCATTTTACCAGTAATTAACATTCTACACTAAAATCAACAATAATACAAGTGTTCGATATGGGTAGAAAGCTTGGTGTCAAATAAATCTTTTATCCCAAGATCTTGCAACTTAGGTCATGGCTAAATAGAATCAAGGAATACAAATTATTTCTCCCATATCTTATGGTAGACGAAAAGCATTTACAACACATGCACTTCATTGCAGAAACCTACGTAAGAGAGAGGAACAGAATACATAAGGCACTAGCTAGTCTAACCACCACCTGCTGTAAAGCTTATACGCTCAATGGCCATCCAACAGACTGGGGAGATTTGAATTCACAAAAAGAATTTTTTTTTTTTTTTTTTTGTATAATCCAGTTGAATCAAGGGTGTCTAATCTACAAAATAATCAAAACTAACCTCAGCAAATACTGCAACAATCTTTGGGAGATATTGATTGTTGGGCCCCAAAATTTCCCTGTCTGACCTGTAGATGGAAAGAAGCTCCTCGATCAATATGATGGTATAGTTATGCTGAGGCATAAATAAATTAAAAGAGAACAAATGAGAGGAGTGCAAGTTGGCCAAAATTGAAGTCCTTACCTCTCCACCATCGAACAAAGCTGCTCATGAACAACTTTCGCCTCGATCAAATCACCTTTAATTGGCAAGCAGTTTAACCATGCAGGAACAACCTGCCAAACACCAGAAGACATACAGTACTACATTCAATACCTATTTATTATTATTATTATTATTTTTTTTTTGGTTGAGGAGGGGGGCCTGGGGGGAGGGAAAGGGAGAGAGAGATGGGAATACCTGAGCTGAATCTATGCTGTCACGATGAAACTGGCATATTTTTCCTAGAGCAGAAACAGCATTATCATATGCCATGATGTTATCAGGTTCCAGGGCATTGGGATGCCGTATCACAACATTTAACCTCGAAAGAGCCTCTGGACAAAGCCCATAATTATTGTTAGTACTATACAACAACATATTAGCACCAAATCCTGTAAGAGATGAAATCAGAGATACCTCCGACAAGATGTTTAAATACAGGCCCACCGAACTCTGCACAAACGCCAAGGCCATATACAGCTGCCTGAAAAAATAGTAGTGCAACTAAAATGAGAACTGTAAACTTAAAACATATGAACTATGGCAGTTTAGAAAGTGCAGACCTGTCGGACATCAGAATTCTCATCATTGCAAGCCTCCAAAAGGAAGGGAAGAAATGTATCATAGTACCTGTTCCATCCACAATATAAGAAAAGAAAATATAACATGTTCTTTATGACGATTAATGATCCCTAGCAAACATCATGATAGTGCATACTTAAGCGCTGCTTCACGACACTGCTCTGCCACATCATCAAAGATGCAAATCGCAATCCTTCTCTCTTCAGGTGTCTTATCCTTACCCTGTATTCAGAAGAAGAAAAACAGTTTTGAATTGGGCAAAAATAAAGGATCAAAAAATGCTAAGAGCAACAAAAAAAAAATGCTGACAGAACAAAAATATCAATACTTACCCAAAAAAAAAAAAACAAACAAAAGATCATTACATCAAATCAAAGAGTTCGAAAGAATCAAAGTATCCCGTATAGAATTGAAAGAGTTTAAATCACCTTTAGACTTTACCATAAAAATCAACCAAAAAAAGTCATTTTCAATTAGAAGGAATCACAAGAACATAAGATGAGGTCTTCCTAATTAAATCAAACACAATCAATAATATTTTCAAAATGACAAGCTGACTACAAAATAAAAAATAAAAAATTAATGCAAATGGAATTTCTGTTTCATTGACGTTAAATTCAGCTACAAAAATTGTCTTCACATATTTAATACACAGATTGATCCATCCTTCAACCCTATCCTCAAGCCTTTCCCTTCCATGGAGGTAAACAAATATCCTTCCTATGTATGGGATTCACTAGGGGATATGTGATTTTCATAATAAACCTCAAGAGACAACAAGCTACAGCCAAGGCATACAAAGCAAATGTTTTTTACTGAATTCATGCATAGGAGAGAATCCACAAAAAAAGAATTAAGGACTATCATGAGGCGCAATCAACAACCATGAAATAGCAATGGCATTTTAAAGATATGGTTCGTAACTATGCTCAAGAAAAGCTTGAAGCAGCCACTCGGTTCAACTACAAAATTGTTTGCTCAAAACTACGCCATAGAATTCCACCTTCCTCTTGTGCCATATCCACTGGTACGCCTAGGCTCAAATCCTCTCCCTCATACTCTGGCATCTTTAGTACATTCACCTCAGCATACCTATACTTAAAACAGCTGGACCAAAGTCATAGCAATGTTTCGAAGCATATAAATTATAATCGAACTAGCCCCACTCAAAACTTTTCACTAAATACAACTTGCTCCACTTCCATGCACTTCATCCCCTTCCCCTTGGGTCTTCTCCTATTTTGTGACTGGCTATAAATCTATTCCCTTGCTACAACTCTTCAGAGAGAGAGAGAGAGAGAGAGATGACTAAACACAATTGGCCCATTGAAAATAAATCCAATGAATCAATCATTCGTGATGATTGTGCTCATGTTACTTATAGCTTCTTAAGAAAGCAATTGAAGATATATTTGATTAAGATCATTGGAAAGTGTGCTTACAAATCCAAAATTAGAATATTACAACTTTCAACAAGATATTTTGATTGGGCTCACTAGTGATTGGAAAAAAAAAGAAACAAAAACAAAAACAAATAACTCGATACATAGTACAGGATAAGCAGCTAAAGCAAAAAAATTGAAATAAAGAGTATTTGTGAAACCAATCCAGGAAAAGAAAAATGGTTAGATGATGGCATCAATTCAACATGATCAAATCTGCAAAAGATAGGACAAAATCTAGCAACAATGAACTGTAAATGAAAGGCATATCTCAAAATGTTTTAACACTGCAATTTTTTTTTTTTTTTTTTGATAAGTAAAAAAGATATATTAAACAAAGCGCAGAGGGGCGCAACCCTAGTACACAGGGAGTACACAGGCATATCTCAAAATGTTTTAACACTGCAATTGTCCACAAAACATGCCTTAAGAGGAACAAAACATATCAAAATTATAAATCATGATTCAAGAAGGGACCAATAGAATGGCAGAACTTACCCACATAGGTGTTAGATATGATGACAGCTCATCAAAGAAAGGCAAGAAAGCGGCTTTGAATGTTTTGATCAAAGTTCCCAAGATTTCACCCACCTAAAACAAATAGGTTTAAGGCCAGAAACATGAGATTCCAAGGATAATCAAAATATTGCTAAAGTTAGATAAATAAAGCATTTCATCTATCATTTAAGTGCATAACGCCAATGAATAGCATATGAAAAACTAACTTGGTCAAAAACTTCTTCCTCTTGCTCATTTTCCTCTTTAATCAATTCCCCCTCCTCAGCATCAAAATCTTCAGCTTTGGTCCTCTCTGCTCTCTCTTTTTTTCTAGTTGAACTAGCTGTGATAACCTGTTTTATCTCGTCCACGATGGACTTCACTTGGCTTTCATCCAAAAGTGTTCCAGAGATCTGAAAGACAGAATACAAAGTTGGTAAGATAGCTTTAAGGATTGCATTGATTAGAGGTTTGGTGCACATAATTCCTAAGGCACTAAACCAGTTTCTTCTTCTGAAAAGGAAATTTGTCACAAATCAAAGGGGCAGACAGAAATTTCTTCACACGATCCCATTATGGATCATCCAAATCTATACCTTCCAATAAGATCTGAATCAAATCCAAATTTTTTTAATCCTAACTAGCAGCTTCTAGCAGAGAAATGACAAGGAGATATACGAATTCCAACACAATTCAACACTGAGAAGGTGAATTCAAACAGGTAAGTTGAATTTAACAAAGAATAGTTGCAAAAGACCTGAAAAATTGGGCACCAAGAAAGTTATGCAAATAAACATCAGAGTATGACAAACCTGTACGCATTCATTTAAAGCATCCAACATACTTGCACATATCTCTGTATCAGGTTCCTGCAAAGCAAATTTGATTTAACTACTTTACCACCATCAAAGCAAAAGAAAGAAAAAAAAAATTCTAAACCATCAGAACCTAAAATATCAGACCAAATAGGGGAGGGGGGGAGGGGGTGTATTAAATCTTAAATAAAAGCACATGACATATTAGATAGAAGAACAATTACCTTATGTAATGCCTCCACTAGAGCTGGAACGATATAGTCAGACAATTGCTTAATATAGGACTCATTACGACCTTGAGCTAGCCCCTTCTCCACAGCTAATTTTGCAGAACGCAGTAGTTCCGGCATGGCTAGAAACAAAAAAGTACACGTCTCCCATCAGGAGATTAAGCAAGAGTTGAAAAGGAGAGAACAAGATAAGGAGAGAAGAAAATAATATAAATGAACAATTCTATACCTGAAACAGCTGCTTTCCTAACTTCTTCATGAAAATAAAATTTGAGAAGTGGAACCATCGTCGGGGCAACCTGTAGAACAGATAAATCATTCTTGAATTATCAAGTTGTTACAAAGCCTACTAAGAAAAGTCCAACAACTATGCACTTAGACGCACCTGATCAATCCATGGAAAGAATCCTTCTTTCAGCTCATCAGCGTAGCAACACAGCATATTACAAGCTGTAGCTTTTTCCTCTAGCACACTAGTCTTGATCCCTATCCTTTTATCTCCAAGAGTAATGGTCTCCATACTGTAGTAGAGACAATTCTTAGAAAGATGGCCAATACCATTTAGCAAGACAAACACAACCATTGACACACCTTGCCTAAAATGCAATGGTTGCAGCATCAAAGATAGGATTTCAAATGCAACAGTAGCAGGTGCATTTGGATATGCATTTGCGGTATTGTTTGTATATGCGTGTATGCATGTGTGAAGAGAGAGAGAGAGAGAGAGAGAGAGAGATGTTAAGAACATTAGAGAAAAGAGATCGTACAACTAGATCTGTCAAAGGTGCAAAAAATGAAAACTTGAATTGCTCAAATAATAGAAAACCAAGTGTCATTGGATACAGATAACCAGTGAGCTAACACATAGACACTCATTATACATAGTGTAATCATAAGTCCAGTTGTACAGGTATTAAATGAACCTCAAGGAGTAAAATATGTGCAGACCTTTCATCATCAGAGTCTTCAATATCATTATCTGAATCTGCAGATGTAATGGTTACGTCAGGCTTGAGTTGAGCAGACAGAAGGAGAGGGGGCATGACAACACTCATATAAGGAAGAAAATCTTGTCCCAAACACTTGCAAAGCCTGGCCCATGCCTATAAATTGTAGAATAATTATGATACAAGGAAAATAGCATTAATAATAATGACAACACTAATAATAATGATTATTATATGATATGATGATGTTTTCAGCACATTTTAAATGATAAAACCTACTTGTAGCATGTAACTTGTTGTTGGATCATCTGTCTCCAACTGAGATCCTTGCAAAGACATAAGCACTTCCATAACCTTGTATAAAAAATTAAAATAAAAATAAAAAATACAAAAACATTAGATAGAAGTTTTGCCTACATAAATAAACTAATACACATTGTCCACCACAAAATCACCCTCAAAATTTTGAAAAGAAGAAAAGAAAGCAGTGAATTAATTGATTGCAAGACTTAAATTACAATTTCATTCCCTAAAATGGATGTAAACTTTAGATTGTTATGCTATAATAGGATTAGATTCTTGTATACTTCCTGTATACCTAGGTTGCGCTTTGTGCTTTTAATGATATAAAGAAAAACACACATTTGGAGCTTCTCAGTAGTGGAGAAATAAAGAGAGGAGAGAGAGAGAGAGAGAAGGCTTTGATATTTAATAAAAAAATTTAAAAAAAAAGTTACAAAGTTTGCATTTTAGGCTCTGTGAATAAAGGACTAGTTGAACAAATAGTAAGGCTTACAAGAAACCCTTGAAATTCATTTATCAGTACATTACCCTTTGAGATTAAACAAACCAATTTTAAAATTAAAATGCACTCTCAAAGAGAGTAAAGGGCTAGCAGTAGAAAGTACTTGATTCAGGAGAGTTCTATGTATATAATGCTACTTACCTGCTTTGCATCATCCCTAAACTTCTCCTTTCCAACAGCCATTCCAACCAAACTAATGCACTCCATGGATTTGGCACGGAGCATGCGATTAGATTTGTCAGTGGCATTTACCAAGATTGCTTTCAGGTAAGGTATAACTGCGTCATAATATTTTTGGAAGTGCTCCTACAGATATGCTTACCGTTAAACAGAGTCATTCACAAGAAAACAAAAACAAAATTAATGACCAGACAATCTCATGAAGTACCTGAGATGAATCAGCAACTGATGCTAAAGCAGTCAAGGCACCTTCTTGCACCATTTGTTTGCCATTCTGCAAGATACATACAAGATAATAAGACCTAACAGAAATAACTATGTGTTCATACAAATATAATTAAGTGTTTGCATTGCAAATGTGTTAGTGCTTTTTTCTGCTGAGATACCTGAAGAAGTACAAGCAATTTGCTCACTATTCCATCCAAGTAAGGAGTTAAGATATCTGGTGTGCAGTTCTCACTGAAGTTGAGCACTGCTGAAGCGGCATGTGCCTGTAGATACAAAAATTTGGATAGAACAATGAATAAACCACTGCTCAAAAATAGAATTGATAACCTTTGAATACACACACTACAATTAAAAAAAAAAAAAAAAAAAAAAAAACTTAAATCACCATTCACCAAGTCGCCTCAAGAACCAAAACAACAGCGTATTAAATACACCAGGAGACCAAAGCTTTCAATCTACATGCGAATATAATTCAAGCAACTAAAAGGTAGCATACTAAGCACGAACACTAATATGATGATATGAAATACTTTTAGCCATATTTTACAAAACCTGATATATATTTATTTCCCCAAGTTTGAATTTATAGTACTCCATCCATTTATTCACCTCACCCAACTCTAAATCTGTTATTAACAAAGAATTTTAACAAGGCCTTTACACTTCTAACAAATAAAATAGAGAAATAATTGGTGTCAATATTTTTCCCATATTTTCTCCATCTCATCTTACAAATCAACTCCACATAAGCCAATGGTGGGCCCCACAAATCTAATGATTGATCTATTGAATGTATAGGAGAATATGGGAGAAATATGGGCAAATTATTGACAACAATCATTTCTCAATAAAACATTCTGTTCTTTTCTCTCGATTCCAAACAGGATGAATCCATCTTATAACAAACATTACCAAAGTTGTGTTTGAATCCATCACTTCATATAAATGCGTTAAGTGATGCTGGACACATTTTAGATTCCAAGTACAGTAGATTTAGTTAGAACACCCCGCCCCACCCCAGCAGGCAAAAGAATAAAGTTTTTGTGGTTAATTTCAACCTAAATAAACTGATGGGTATAAATAAGGCAGTCAAAAGCACAGTTAGAGGGAGATGTACTTCAATTTTCTATTTCAAGCCTAAATTTTTTAAGAGGAAAACCAAAAAAAAAAAAAAACACTGTTTTGTGATGCGATATCAAGTAATACCCATTTTGATTTCAAATCACACCTAGATACCATTTAAATCAAAATGTATAAAGAGATGTTGAATGGTAAAATGCAAACAAATTACTAAACTATAATCAGGAAGTCGGACACTTTCAAGAAAAAGTTGTATTCTTTATTTAAAAAAAAAAAATTAAAGTCACAGAGTTATGCTCCAAGTCCAAGCCATACAACAAGATGCTGGTATAATCATTTTCCTATCTGTTGACCACAACCGCTCATTTTCAATAGATGGGTAAAATGTAAATTTCCAAATGAGAACTTCACAAATACTTTGTCAATGTTCACAAGTAAAACTATGTGCAAATATTTAACAAATAACATTAGTGCAATTGTAGGACTCATTTTGAGCAACAAAGTAGCTATTCAAGCATTTATTATTACATACTAGAAAATAGACTTGGAACTCTCCAGATCACATATTTACATCTTAACAGCTAAAAAGGAAGGCTGCAACCAAAAATAAGTCCCTAGAAACAAATTCAGACTATCAGATTTTGAGACAACATATTTTATTCCATAAGTTTCTATTGGTTCTTTTTGATAAGTGAAAATGTATTAATTTGAGGGGGGGCATTCCAAGAAAAGAACTCGGGACCTAAGTTTCTATTGGTTCTAGAATGATCCTTACTCCTATATCAAGTTATCAGCTAAAGCTTTATTCCCTTGATGACTGTGATGTCATGACAAGGAAAAATCTTACTCTAGCAGACTAGCACAGTAGTTTGATCACATAGGTCCAAAAGGAGGCTCAATCCACTCTAGTCCATTAGAGTGAGCAACTAACGGCATAACACTATAAGAAACAAAAGGGAAATCTTATTCAAAGAAACACAAAATGCCCAAACTGCAACTAACCTGTACTCTGGGATTCTGAAAGTCATCCATAGCTGCAGCAAGTGCTGGCAGCACCCGCACATGGTACTGAACTTGCAAGTCTGGACCCAAATCCGTAGATAGTTGCCCAATTGCATTTATAGCTGCCCACCTCACACGCGGGTGTGGATCTTGGAAAGAATTTAGAACCATTGCCACCACTTGGTCCAAGTTTTTTAACATCACCTGTGAAAATAGGGAACATGTCAACAATCACGAAGACAACAAAGGAATATAATTCCATTCAAACAAACAGAAAAGGCATGGTTTGCAAAACGCTTTGTCAAGTAAATTTGTTTTAACATAATTACCACAAAAGAGAGTCCTTAGAAACTTCATCTAGTGAGCACAACGAACACGGGAATCAAAAGAAAACAAGAGGACCCAAGACTCCACTAGGTGTGTATTTATTCTTAAGACATGTCCAGGTACTAAAAACATTTTCACTAATCTATTTCAAGTGTCATTATCAAACAATGTAAGTAACCGACCAAATGTTTTAACGTCTATCCAAAGCTGCCCCATTCAAATTCACACAAAAAGCAATGACAAAGAATAAGTTCAAAGCATAATGGGGACTTTATAGATAGCCAGTGCCGAGCTTCTGTCACCACCGCATATCTAGCATGTGAAGCATCTAATTACAACGCATGCTCACATGAAGAACCATAGAAGCATTCTAAGAACTCACCAGCATCACCAATTCCATTACCAAATATTGTAGAGCAGAGACACACATCAATAAAAAAAAATGGAAATCAAAATCAAAATGTATATACTTCACCATAAGAATTTAACCCACAACTCATCGTTCTTCAAATTCACATTTCAAACACACGAGAAGTAAATATAATCATAGGACACTACTAGGAACCAAATGAAATAGCACTGAAAGCATTATCATCACCTTCGCGCAACCCTCAGCGATCTGCGCAAGGGCAATCAGAGCAGCGTGATGCTTCTGCCACTCAGGAGCCGCCAAATATACCGGCAACTGCTCCGACGCCACCGGAACAATCGTATTACCCCCCAACGAAATCGACAGCCGGTCCAAACACTCCTGCGCGACACTATAATTGCTCGTCTCGCCTGCATCCTCCTCCTCGCTCTCCGCGGTATGCCACGCAGGATCGTCCTCAATATCCAAAAGCATCTTCATCAGAATAGCGAATAGCCGGCTTATGAACTGCGGCAGCTTTCGCATCATACCGGGCGCCCTCTCCCTCGCCTCGGCGAGCGTGATCACGAACTCGATCGCCAAATGCCTCGTCCCTTCCTCCAACGACTCCGCCTCCGCAATCTGCAGCATCGAGCCAACGACGTCGACTAACTGCCGCCGGAGGAACCTCGGCTCGGTCCCTGCTAGCTCGATCAACAACTCTAACGCCTCCTGCGCCGTCGCCTCGTTACCGTTGTTCAGCGCCTCGGTCAACGTCGTCATCATCGCCGGCAAGAGGTCCTGGAACCGGTCCCGATCCGCTGAGTTCGACAAACACTGAATGAAATTGATCGCCGCGTTGAGCGCCGCGATCTTGACGTCCGAACTCGGCGACGCCGTCAAGCACTGCAAAAACACGGCGTGGAGGTGCTTGATGTGCGGGACGAGCGTGTCGCCTATGTACTGCGAGAGCTGCGCGAAGATCAGGAACGCCGATTCCTGCATCTTCGGGGAATCGGACGAGACGCATTGGAACATGAACGGAAGCAGCTCTGGCCAGCCGTTATCAGGCAAAATACCGGAGGCGAGCTCCGAAACGGTGTCGCAAAGCTTCTTGGAGATTGACTTGGAGTCCTCGCGCTGGATAGAGGAGAGGAGGATGGACTTAATCGAGGACTGAGTGGGAGCGCTGAGTCGCGGCCAGAGATAAGAATCGTCGCGCGTGAGCTGCTTGCGGAGGAGGATCGCAGACATGGCGCGTGCCTCTAGGTGGGGAGAGGACTGGAGAAGGTGGGCGAGCTTGAGGGAGAGCGAGTTGGGGTCGGTCTGCTTGCAGAGGTTGAAGATGGATTCGGCCTGGGAGCGAAGCTCGTTGGACGAGGACATCAGGTGCGAGATTAGGGTCTCGAAGGGGGCCGAGTCGGGGCCGAGTAAGGCCGCCAGTTGGGCCTGCTGGAGCTGAGTCGACTCGGGATCCATTGGAGCGAGCTAGGGTTTGGTGGCGATGATGAAAACGGTGCCTCTCGCAGCGCTCTCTCTCTCTTCTCTCTGTCTCTCTCTCTCTCTCCCCCACACACTCTCTTTGTGTGTGCGTGCGTGTGATAGTGGGGGGAGAGGTTGGGGATTTTGAAGAAAGTAGGGTGGCAGAGTGGGGTTGTAGGGATTAGGAAAAAGAGGGAAAGCTGAGCTGTATTTTTATGCGTCATGATTAAATGTTCAACCTTTATTTTTTTGGAGGGAAATAAAATATTTACTCGATAATTTAAAATTGAAAAAATACAAAATGAGCTCATGTTGGAATTTAAAAAGTAACTTAAAACATTTTTTAAGTAAACAAAAAACATAAAAGTAATATTATATACCATATTTTATTTTATAATTATCCCAACAATATTCATGTGCTATTTTTAATTAACTCTTTAATTAATTATTTTTTTAACTAAAAATTTATTTAAACAGTCACATTAACATTACGAAATAATTATAGCGTTATAGGATAGGTCCATCACCATCCGTCCATACAACTTTTGACAAAAACAGTCAAAGTGTCTAGATACATGTCACTTCAAATAACATTATTCCATAATTTTACAGCATCATATTTTCGTAAGTACTTATTTTCATATATTTTATTTTCATTATGTATATTCTTTAATTTATAGTTTCAATTAAAGTATCTTCAACATTTCATATTTATGTTTATATCTTTGTGTATCCATCTATATATTTTGTTCATATTCAGTCTAGAATCTTATAAGCAGTCTCTGTTTAAATTCATCACTATGTCTTTAATTCTTTCGTTTATGTCAACTCGTTATGCGAGTCCCCTCTTGGTATCAAAGCCATGTATGTTTGATCTATTCATCTTGATATCCGTTCATATATTTGTTAATTTTAAAAAACGGAATTGTAAAACAAGTATATTTTCAGATGTTATCTTTAACAAAATCTTTGAGTTATATGGGATGTACGCTCTATGCCATCAATGTGCCGTCAACGCAGTTAGGCCGAGTAGGCTTGTAAGTCGAGAGGACACACAAAGAGCTATTCCAGAACACTTAAAGACCTGTTAAAGATAATCATTTGGAAGTAGAAAGTCTTCAATTTTGTTCTCTTGTTCTTAACAAATATTTTGAATGATGTCTAAGTTGTTTATATCCACTTCCTCTACGAGCTCTAGATCTAGTTTGCCTTATTTACCTGATATAGTTAATGAATAATAATATAACATTCCTAAAGCAACTATAGATTCACATGATTGGATATGAATATGAAATGTTGAAGATACTTCAATTGGAACTATAAATTCAATAATATACATAATGAAAATAAGATATATGAAAAATAAGTACTTACGAAAATATGATACTGTAAAACTAGCTTGAAGAAGCTTTAATTGAATGAAATATTTTGTAATACATGGATGAAACTCTTACATACATACTGTGAGATTTCACTGATGATCAGAGAAGGAGAAGAGAAAAATAGTATTTCGGAATATATATATATATATAAGAGAAATATTATGGGTACTAACTATTTTACTAACAGAGGCTTACTAAACTGATGTATAGGTTATTCATTGGTACTCGTTACATTTATTTTAATTAATTGTTTTTTTTTTTCAATAAATAAACTGCACATCAGTTTAGCAAACTTCTATTAATAAAATAGTTAGTATATGTAGCATTTCTCTTTCAAAAAATATATAAGAAAGCAAAAAGAAAAAAAATGGAGCAGTGATCAAGCCACCCCATTTGATCAAATGAGAAGGCTGGTTCAACCACTCTCAAATCTACTCATAATAGATGGTTTAAATCACTCTCATTTGACCATTTGAAGTAACTGAACAACTTCAATAGACATGAGGTGGTTCGTCCATCCCAGGAAGTCGAGCTACCTCTCTGGCCAAATGGGATTGACTCGACCAGCCCCATGATCCATCCATTATATATATGTATATATTATAAGAGATACTTGTTGCATTATAATTGATGCTAATATAAAAGTTTAGCTTATGGATCTATTTGTGTTTCTTAAATACATTTTAAATCTCATCGAAAATCAATTTTAATTTTTATATTTTCTTAATAGAACATGTGACCCCGCATACAAATACTCTGAATTACATATTATTTTAATAAAAATCCGACCGAGTTATAAAGTTTGTGTCTTCCATTATTGGGGATCTATTATTTATTTTTATTAAATTTGTGAGTTTAATTATTTTGTTAGCATTAAAATTGTCACAATCGTGCGTGCTTTCACTTTGGCCGAGAAAATGGGTGTTTTCTAGCGGGACTATCTTGGGGACTTCAATTTTTTTTTTGGCTTGGCGTTTGGCATCTTGTACGGTACGTTTGAAATTTATCCAACGTTTTCTGATCAGTAGATGACAGATCTTATAAAGACGAGATGCATTGAATGGGGGGGGGGCTAATTAATTTTATCAAAATTTAGATGCATTTTTTATTCTTACATTTTGAAAAATTCGTGAATTATATATATATATTAGGCAAATATCAATTTAAATAAAATCCTTTTGACATAGTTTAGGACAAAAAGTGTTTTGTTTGATAATATTTTTTTTTCTCTATTTTATTTTTTCCACGTGTTTTGTTTTAAGTTGGGTTACTTAAAACACACTATATCAGTCGGTATGAAATGATTATAATGTCTGATATTATTCATTATCTTTTTCAAAACAAATAATTTAAAAATTACTTTCACCCTTATGTCATATGAGAACGTTCTTTTCAAATAAAAAACACTATACGAAAAAAAAAATAATAATAAATGGAACCGACTTTTAAATCTTGTTAAGGCAATTCATATGTGGTAGCAAGTGAGACTTTTGACCTTAATTCTTATTGTTTATACCTTAAATCTAACATGAATGGTCATAAAACATTATCTTTTAAACCTTTTATCCCTTAACAAATCCTTTAAAAAAGCATTTGGTTTTTTCTCTCTCTCTCTCTCACACCAACTCTAACAAAAAGGATAAAAAAGGTAAAAGAGAAATAGATTCATATAAAAAATGGATGTCTCAAGAATAAAATGGGGAATCAAGTGAGATGATGATCAAGGATAAAATTGAAAACTAGATAAATGGTTAAAGCGGTTATACCTAATGAAAGAGTCAATAATACTAAACAGTTGACAACCAAGAGCATTTTGAATGGTTGCCAAAAATGTTTGACATAATCCATGGCAACCAGCTCTTATATAAAAATATAAAAAGACTCCACTATTTGTAAGTAACTAGTAACTAAACTGGAAATCAATGATTAATGGGAAAAAAAAAATCCTCCCAATTTTATTTGAAATATAATATTATTGAGCGAGAAATGCTAGAATATCTACTATTGTCGTTCTCTATATATATATTTTTAAAAAATTATTAAATTTGTAGAACCCACCTAAAGGAAGATGAATTCAATGGTTGATTTTTTAAAAATGAGGATGGAGAGTGATAGATGAAGGACAATATATAGTAGATGCTATAGCATTTATCAGTATTGAGATTTGTTACATTTTGAAGCCTTCTAATTATTTAAAAAATGCCCAAAACCATACAAAATAAGCCATAAAAAGAGGCTCAATGAAGGCCCAAAATTCCAAAATATGCTCAAAATGCCCATTTCTAAAAGATGAAATGTAATGCAGTTAGGAGTTTTAATAACCATTAATCGGTAATTAAGTGTTATTTTATAATTAAATAATGAGCTTGGTCTAAAGTCAGTTAAATTATGATTAGAGTATCTATTTGTACTCTAGTGAATACATATTATAATTGATGAATAAACAAATTTTTGATTATGTTCTTGTGATTACTCTACTCTTGTCTTGGAGTTAAAAAAATAGCTTCCATGGTTACTTCATACCAAAATACGAAAACATGTCTAGAAATTAAAAGTTTTCCATTGTTGGGATTTGAACAATTTTATTCTTTATTTAATAAAATTGTATTAATTGTTCGATTAAAAATAACAATTTGACGTAATTTATCCCGAAAAAAAATAAAAATTCGCTCATTGTAAAAGGTTAGAACTGAAAGTTAAAAGGGAAACTTTGCTTAACCCTTTATGAACTTTCATCACTTTTATAATTACGACTTTTCAGAGTTCAAAAACTATAAATGTAGTATGTCGAACTTCTAAATTTTTGTAATGTCATTTTATTTGTTAGGCTTTTTCTGTAAATGATCATGTCAAAATTTCCAACATGCCCCAATTTTTTATTAGAAAATAAAAAGTTACAAAGATTTAGATGTGGCTATTTTTTCAACACTTGAAATTTTTACAATTTTTTTAAAAAGGGTATTTTAGTAATTTTAACATTTATCCATTAAGATTTAACTATAATAAAAAAATAAAAAAATCTAACCGAATAGTGGCATTGTAAAAAATTGAAATGTCAATACAATAAATTAACAATTTTCAAAAGTATTAAAAATTCAAAGACTTGGAGTTAAAACATTTGCTGCTTCACGTAATAACACGTCGCTTAACTGAGACCGCAAATATCCACACCCTCACGATAAGCCCGATGACTGTGAAGTCACTAGATCCGGACTCCGGTCGATCCATAGTTCTGGAGCGGGTTTCGATCGGGTGCCTTTGTAGTGCACTGTTTCCACTGAATTTAGTGAGAATATTCGAAAGCGCGACTGCGCGAGTAACTCTGCGGGCACGTGGGTCCTATTTTCCCGTCTTCCCTGGCTGTCTCGACCTGCTTTTTCAGAAAGTCTGCCAACGCGCACGCAACGAAGCTACACACACTCGCTCATAATTTTCATATACTGGACCACACTACCTCATCGAGTGATGGAAGATTTTTTTTTCGCTTTGTTTTTTTCTCGGAGAGTAATTTGGAAGCCTTACTCGCTAAGAAAAAGACTAAACAAAAAGACAACAAACGAACAAAATGAAATACACTACTAAACAGTGTAATTTAAGGAATATTATATTATATTTTATTATATTTAATTTTTTTTATATAATATCATGTCATTTAATTTATAAATTTTACTTAAAATTATGGAATAGATCATTTTTATTTCAAAAGACAATAACATTTTTGATGAACTTTATTTTATTATGTATTTAATTAAATAATTGAGGATATCAAATAGTTTAGTATTTTATCCATTGAAGAGTTTATATTTCTTAAAATATAAGGTAAAATTCATTTAATTCTCCTCAAATTACCACTTCAATGACAATTTACACCAAAAATTATAAATTACGACAATTTACCCCTCAAACTATCAAAACAATGACAATATATCCCCCAATGTTAGCAAAATGACGAAATTACTCTTGTAAAATTTTCAATAAGACAATAATATCCTTAAAATTTTGAAAAAAAAAATCAATTTTAGTATTTTTATTTTAGTAAGGATAATTTCATTTTTTTTTAAAAAAATTGGGAGTACATTGTCATTATTTTGGTAGCTTGTAGGATAAATTGTTGTAATAATAATTTGAGAGTAAATTGTTAATAAGGTGGCGGGGTAGTTTGAGGAGATAAGTAAACTTTACTAAAAAAATATATATATATATAATGAGTTTCATACATAATTTATGTGCATAATTAAAAATTTCACACTTAAAATCATTAAAATATTTATTTCAAGTCAACATATAAAAACTCCAAGAGAGTAGAGTAGGGTAAAGAGTAGAAGCAGATACGTGACGTGGACGGTGTTGGAAGGCGCGTGAGGAGAGGGATCTTATTGTCACAGTGACACTTCATCCATGTCTTGCATTTTCTTTTTTCCCAAAACCCAATCTGAAAGCCAATCATAAACAGCAACCAAATTAAAAAACATAGAGGCAACCTCATCTCATCATCCCCCTCACACACACCCATATAGACAGACAAGCCCGACATTCTGTCCGAAGATAGAGATTTGAGAGAGATAGAGAGAGAGAGAAGCAGAGGACATGAGGAATCCTTCGTCATCATCATCGCCATCAGGAAAGGCTGGAGGTGGGTCTGGGTCGGCGGCGGCGGGCAAGTCGACGACGACGACGCCGTGCTGTAGCAAGGTGGGGCTGAAGAGAGGGCCATGGACGCCGGAGGAGGATGAGCTTCTGGCCAATTACATCAAGAAGGAAGGCGAGGGCCGGTGGCGGACCCTCCCCAAGCGTGCCGGGCTTCTACGCTGCGGCAAGAGCTGCCGCCTCCGCTGGATGAACTATCTCCGTCCATCCGTCAAGCGCGGCCAGATCGCCCCCGACGAAGAAGATCTCATTCTTCGCCTCCACCGCCTCCTCGGCAACCGGTAATATATATATATATCTCTGTAACTCTAATCATCAACATCTCATTATATTCCCCTTCTCTCCCTCTCTCCCGAAACTTTGCTTTTTGGGTTTTCATTAAATCTGCTCAAGGATATATATCCATCATTGACCACTTCAGCTAGCTAGGGTTCACTGCCCATTTCATTTCTTTTTCTTCTTCTTCCACCTAGCTAGGTTTAGGGTTTCCTGTAACTTTTGTACACTCTATAGTTGAATCTGTTTCTGTATTTCAGCTCGAAAACCTAACACTGTTTTTTTCTTTTCTTTTTTCCTCGTATAAGTTGCCTTCAATCAATTTATCTCAAAACCCCATCATCATCATCATCATCACCATACCATACATCATCATATTCATCATGGTCATCATCATCATGCAATATCTAAATTGCACTATTTTGGGTAATTATAGGTGGTCGTTGATAGCTGGGAGAATTCCAGGACGTACAGACAATGAGATAAAGAATTACTGGAACACTCACCTCAGCAAGAAGTTGATCAGCCAAGGCATAGATCCAAGAACCCACAAGCCATTGAACCCGGACTCCTCCGCCGCGGCTGCCAACAAAGCTTCTTCATCAAAAACCAATCGCAATATTATCCCAAACCCTAACCCTAATCCCGCTTCTCCTGTTGTCACAGAAGAGACTCCTGAAAATGGATACTTCCAAAACCCTAATTTGGACGATCAGTTACTCCATGGCTATTCAGCTTTGCCAAACTCTGATGGTTCAGCTGGGATGGGCTTGAGAAGCAATTACAATAATGGCCCCAGCAGCACTGAAGAAGAAGATGACATAAATTACTGCTCCGATGATGTGTTCTCTTCCTTCCTCAACTCATTGATCAATGAAGACCCATTCGCCGCCCAACACCATCTTCTGCTGCAACAGCAACAACAACAACAACCTAGTACTGGGATTGCGCCGGTGTCTCTGTCTGACCCTTTGATTTCCATCACTGCATCGAGCTTTGGCGGCCTCGGGGCTGGCTGGGAATCTGCAATAATGTCTTCAACTTTCAACCAAAATGAGCCCAAGAGGGAATAATCGAGTTGAATAGAATTTCCTTTCATATATATATACCAGCTGCTTGCATTGGGTATGAAAATGCAAGCAATTTGATATATATATATTTATATAGTTAATGAAAAGTCTAGGGTTTGTCCTATTATGATCGATCATCATTTTATGTATGTTTGTCTATTCTTATTCCACATCTTATTTTCGTGGCTGTAATGTGTGTGGTAATGTATTGTTGTTGTTGTAGACAAAGAACAGACTGAACAGTACTGTAATAATATTATAGATTGCATCTTGAATGAGTTTTCAGTGTGAATATATATATATATTTTCACTTCACAAGCTCAAATAAAGAATTTACATGTCAAGAAATAGGAAGTATCAAATTTTAGTTCTCCCACATCAAATGCATGCCTTCATCATTGAGACAACCATAAACATTTCAAATCAAGATCTTTCTTCCCGGAAAATATCCATTTCATAGTTCAAAATTTGTTTTGTTACATCTAAGAGTGTATATATATCATTTCAATGATGTGACAACGTATAAAATAAATTTTTTCAAATTTACATGATCCTATTTTCAAGTATTTGGAGATAATTACTTGTGGAATAGTATAGCATACAATCAATGCAATATTCTCTAACAAGTAAATACAGGGAAGGTGGTTATCTAAGGCTATATATACCTTCAAGTTTGATCATCATGATATGTATAGCACACACATAAGTGTCCATTCATTTATTTCTTCTTCATATCTTTCTATTTTTATTACTTGCTTTCTTTTTCCTTTATCTATTCTTCTTCTCCATATTTATCTCATAAATAATCATGTACATGTGTTTGCTAATTAAAGAGATAGATGAAAACTTGGAAAGCCAGCATCACAGCAAATAGATACATATATATTACATAACTAGGAGTTGCAAGTTCCACAATTCAAGCTTTTGTTTCATTTAAATGCACAAGTTCCCAATAATCTATGGTTCTAGGTCTAGAAATTGGATGGAAAAATAAATGGAAGTAATGAAACATATCATGAGAAGGCAATTTAATTGGTGACTGTACGTTGATTGGAAATTCGTGACTAGCTAGCAAGTAGATCATATTCTTCTTCTCTACATTTATCTTTTGGATATATAATCATGTATCCGCTAAAGAAATAGATGAAAAGTTGAAAAGCCAACATCACAGATTCACAGCTAATAGATATTATATATATATCTATGCAAGTTCCAAAGAATTACTTATAAACCGAGCTTTTGTTTCATTTAATTGCTTAAGTTACCTGGACAGCTTGGATAGAATCGGTAGCCACTAACACACAGTTGAGCTGCAAATCAATAGCAAAGAGTAGTCTATGATTCTAGGTCTAGAAATTGTTGGATAAATATAAATGATAACCATCAAAGTAATGAAAAAAAAAAAAAGGAAAAAAAAAAGTACAATGAGAAGGGCAATTAGGTGACTGGAGATTGAAAATTAGTGACTATCGCAAGTAGCAAGTAGCTAGCTAGAGGTTGACAGCAAGGGTTGCAGAAACTTCCATTTCATGACAATTACTAGTACTACTAATGATCTGATCCTATGATACCATTCTCTTCGAGAAGTTGTTATCTAGGCTTATATGGATTTTGAAGGCAATTCTTAGTTACCTAATTGATTTTGTATGTTATTTGAGGTTCTCACAAATTTTGATGGTCAAAATGTTGCATGTGATTCATTATTTTGAAGAGTAATGATATTCTTTACACTCATTTCATATTGGTTGACGTGTCGTGTTTGGCTTTCATAATCTTAATTCACTTTGCATTAGCTGATATGAGATGTGTGTGAGTAAGATGTACATAAAAGCTACTTAAAATACACTAAGTCAATTAATATGAAATGGGTGCATGTAAGCATTACTTTCATAATCTTAATTCACTTTGCGTTAGCTGATATGAGATGTGTGTGAGTAAGATGTACATGAAAGATACTTAAAATACACCAAGTCAATTAATATGAAATGGGTTCATGTAAGCATTACTCTATTTTGAAAACCAAAACGATTCTTATCTAAGAATATGTGGGCTTTCGAGAGCCCCAGTGCGTATATATATATATATATGGCATCACCTCACTTTCTATTTTGATCGAGAAGCTCAGTGAACTCAAGAATGGAAGATTTTGAACCAATCTGATTATCTGACACCCAAAGGGGATTGATAAAATGTATTTCCCATAGACTTCATATAAAACTTTTACCCAAGTATATATCTAACACTTTTGCCAATATTGATGCTTGCTGTTTGTAGAATTCCTTTTCAGAGTGTTAAAGATAGCCTAGGTATATATATAACAGACAGTTGCTGACACAATATATATATATATATACACTACAATACTTCGAAAATGATTGATCAGATGATGATTCAAGTGAGGTTGATGTGCCTCATATATATATATATATATATATATATATATATAAGGTCTAAATTAAAATTTGTTCATCTTCCAACTCATTTAACGTGCATGAGTACTGCTCAGTTGTGGCTAAAAATAAGAAACTAGGGTATATAAGGTTGGCAATTTTGACATTTCTAGCTTTGTTCTTTAGATACTTTTTTTTTTTTTGCTTTTTCATGCACGCGCGTAAGATTATATTCTTCAGATTGTTGGCGTTGCTTTTTGGGAAGTTATTACCATATATAGATGCTGTGGGAAACTATCTATAGGATATTTTGCTTAATTTATAATGACATGAAGACCTATGATGATGCCATGAGTATATATAACATATATAATTCATGTCTCTACCTGGCTAAGAATAAGGTGAAAATGTGCATTGAAGTGAGAATACACATGATATGATTGATAGGATTTAAAGGTGACTCCACCAAGATGTCATGTGTTGAATTTGTATTTTAGGCACAGTTGTTGTTTTCTCTCTATTTTCTCTTTACTTTTCACTAAATCGTATAGGCTCAACAATCCTAAGACATCTCTACTTTGTGATATATCTCAAAAGAAAACCATACACATAATCTGAAATGGCACAACATATAATAATTCACTCATTCCCACTACCAAGCAATCTTCACAAAATAGGGAGTGAAACAAAATTATGAAGCATATATGAATGATATATCCAGCATTTCCACAACCACAAAACATGTTAATTGGTTTTCTTATTTTTTTCAAGTATTTTGAGTTAAGTAGATACGCTATTTGATTATTCTATATTGCATTTTTATTATGTCATATATGAAACCATGAAGTAAATAAATAACGTTAATTTAGGGTTTTAATATTGAACCATGCATGCACACATTAAACTAAATAGTTTGAAACAGATCTACAAGGAGAAAATGAAACCACTCACTATTTGCTGAAGACAAAGTTGTGTAGTCGAGTGCAGCCTGTGGTTGAAATTATTGGGAACCAAACTCCATAGGTGCATAAGTTGTGTGTTATCAGTCATAACCCAGTGAATATATATTATAATTATTTAATAATAATTTTAATATATAAATAATTATAATATATATTCACCGGGTTAATTATGACCTGTAACATTGTGTTGAACCATCTCGGTGATACAATAGTGAAACACCTGAGTAGTAAATTGAAAAATGTTAAACAAACTAAAGCTCATAGCATTTTAAGTACATGAACCCAAAAATGAATGAGAAGGGAGTAAAAAATGGAATATGAAGTGTTCAAATAGATTAAATTTACTATTTTTATTAGTTTAAATTTGTGGGATATATAATTGTTAATTTGACATGGTATTAAAACAAATGTCATGAGTTTAAGCTCAAGATTCATACAATTACCTGTTAGTTACTAATAATTAAGCTAATTAGTGTATAGACTAAGTACAACAATTTAAAGCACTAAGGTACGTATATGGTATTATCTAGAGCATTCATTTAATTAAAGTCTCTTGAAACTAGCTGTGTTTTAGTTGCAATTTTCAAATAAATTAACATGCATCGCACATAGATTGTTATTGACAGAAAGAACCAACATTTCTCATCAAAGGGAAGGACAAAAGCATGAATGAGAAGTCAAGCCTAATTTATTCATGCCCGTACATGTATATTAAGGAAAAATTTCCAAACCGAGAGAGCCATGGTCCCCCGACCCCTTGGTTTCGTCCTAGATTATCGACAACTACAATTTTTTAGCTCAGTTGCAATTCCAATATACATTTATAGTATCCCTTAACATGTGCCCATAATTGGTGTGTTATAGTATTTGAATGGCCTAATAATAACCTAAATTACTGTTAACCCACAGAGAAAAAAAAAAAACTTGGCCGATATGATTCAAACCGGATAGATTTCATATCTACCGAATTATTTGGGCTGGTATTGGGCCAAAAAGTGAAAACCCAAAACTCCAAAGTTTTTTGAAAGTCTAATTTAGACCGTCAGCCTATGGGTGGGCTTTTTCTGGCCCACGCCCACCCAGGACGGAAAGAAGAAAACCCCTCTGTCTCAGTCCACATCACCCTCGTTGACCATGGGCCCAGTCTCGGCCCTATTTCAACAACACTTCAACTAGGCCTAAAGTCAAAAACTCATACTTTAATTGCAAAATCAGGCCCAACTAGTAAAAGAAATTAAAAAGCCCAATAATTTTAATAAATTTTATTTTGTTGCATCTAACAATATACTAACATATGTCTATGTGAAATGATGCAATTCTAGGTTAAACTAGTTTAAAATTTTAGAGAACTTATCGCATCGGTTAACGTGAGTGTTTTAAGTCATTTTTTCATATCAACTACTTAAAAAAATAAATAAAAAACCGCTTAAAACACGTCGTGTCTCAAATAAAGAACAGTAAAACAAGTTTTACTCACCCTTTTTAGAAGAATATTGAAGAAGAGATGATTGAAAATTATTTATTTCAATCCGGTTCCCTATTCTTTTTCCCTATATTTCTTTGAGCAACAAAGCCATGGTAAAGTTTCTTTCATGAACACCCACTTTCCATGCTTTTCCCAAAAAGCAAGCAATGATACTTCTATCATGGGCAAGAGAGAGAAACAGAAATAATTAGCTTCTCAACTTCACATCTATAATCTCTTTATATACAACTACTTTTATTTTTCTTCCAACTATGCCACAAAGCTAACAGTCATAACTATTAATTCCATATTTTTATTTGAATTCAACCTTTGATTAGTTGCTCCAAGAGACTAAATAACACGCAACACGCAATTCAGGCAGTTTCACGGAAAAGAGGGTTGTGAAACCCCCATATGACCTAAATAGTCTAGGGGCATAGGGTATGCTTATTAGGGTAGGTTAACCCCATAAATTCCTTTATGTGGGACACAATTCAAACTATCAATTATCCAAGATTCTTTCATTTGAATGACTAGGGTATAACTACAAGAATTAAGCTCTCAAATAAGTTAATATTTAATGGTGAGTCATGAATTCTTATGAGCAGTAAAATTAAAGAGCTGCAAGAATTAAGCCCTAAAATAAGTAAATATTTAATGACAAGCCATGAATGCTTATGCACAGCACAGGCCTCCCATAATTTGTCTGGCAACCTTACCACAATTAAATATGACTGACAAAAATATTTTGTTCCTTTTCATTAAGGAACAAATTTTTTTTTTTTTTTTTAGGAGGGGGGTAAAAGAGACAAAAGATTTTGCTCTTGTAGTTTTTGTGGTTTTGTAATCAAACGGTTGAGAACAGTTATATGTTTGACCAAACATCCTTGGATTCATATCTGACCCTCAACTCAAACTACCAGTCTTGGATAAGGCATGTGATTGGTAGATGGTTGACTTGTTGCAGACAAACTATGTAGGTTGTGATACAACTTGTTTGACCTTTTAGTTCTTTAATTATTATTATTTTCCTTTTAATATTTTACTTAATACGATGTTACCAATTTCTTTCTGGGTTCCAACAAACAGTTAACCAATCCAACCATACCTATATGAATAACGTTTCTAGGGTTTTTGCTTTTATGTATTTATTTCTGTTTTTGTAAACATCATTTTTAAGGAGCAAAGTTTTCATCATAGTCTATTAAACTGATGTTACATACTCAGTTAATCATATAAAAAATACACGTGTGAATTATATGTTTAAAGGCGAATGTCAATATAATGAATTGAGTAAGAAAAATATTCTCAACCCAATTTAGAGAAAAACTTTATTTTTATCGGCCGGTAGTTTTTTGAAATTGCATGTGCTCTCTTGTGATTAGCAGTGTTAATACATTAAAATAATGTTTTTTAGCAAAAATTTTGGTTAAGTGTTTTATGTGCGTTCAAACCATGAAAATATATTAAAGAACAGTTAAGAAAATGTATAATGTAAAGGGAAATGCTAGGTGCTCTCCTGACGTTTTTCTAATTTTAAATGGATATTATTTTCTAAGAACAAAGTAAGAGAAATAAGGGAAGTTTAATTTTTTTGTTCTTTTAGAAAATAATATCTACCTAAGACAAAGAAAACACCATGAAAATACCAAAAAAATTAACACCTAACATTCTCCTAAGTAAAATTCCCAACAATACAATAGTAGTACTATGGGAACAATTTTAATAATGTGTTTATTTTTTGGTCTTACATTTAATATGATTTTTCTAGAATTTTGTGCTCCTCCTAAAACTACCCTTCCTGGTCGTCTCAGTGTTCCAAAAGCCAAAACAACACGGCTTGCTTTACAAAAAAACTAACAAAAAAAGAAAAAGAAAGAAGAAGAAGAAGAAGAAGAAGAATAAGAGGAGGAGAATATGTCTTCATGCACAAAGTTTCTGTGTATTTTACTGCAGCAATGCATGTTTGAACCTCAAACTTCTGCTACAACCAAAAACATGGGTGTGTTTGATTCCATGTCTTTGGTTAGAGGCAAGAAATTTTGAGGGTGTGCTTTCTGAAGGTATCTGAAGTTTCAACACATGGAGGGAACGTTTTGCTTTGTGTATATATTAAGAGAAGCAGCATGCAGATTGCAGAACATATTACACAAACAAATTTGCTCAGAGAAGAAGGCAATTTTAACACCCAAGAATGAAAAGAACCATTTTCTATGCCATTCATCATCATGTTTAAGAAGCATGAAAAAAAAGAAGAGGAACGAGAAGGAAAAGCTGTGAGGCTGAGATATTTGACTTACCTGCAGGAAATCTTCTTTGAGCTCTTTCCACATAATGCATTGCTCTATGAACACCCGCAATGATCATCAAATGGGGTCATGGAAATCTAAACTAAATAAAGAAAGCTTCAAGTATGAGAAAGTTGAGAATTCTTTTTCATTATTCCACAGCCTGACTTTATATATATGCCCCCATGTTTTTCCCAGGCAGAAATGGACACGTGTGGTTCATATCTTGGCTGATGAAAATGTGTACCACCCAATGATGAGAAGGTGAAAGAGGGGTTATAGGATTTTGTTTGGATTGACTGGTAGATTCTGTGTTCTCTATGAGAGGGATCAGAGGCAGAGAGTGTACGAGAGGCAGGGGAGGACCAACCAAACGTTCTAACCAAAAGGGTCAGCATTTGTTAGACAGACCAACCTTTCTCTTCCACTGTCAAAATTGTCTCTTCCCCAACTGCCTATCAGCTCAAAAGGGTAGATCTGCAACTTTGAAAGTTCAGTGTTAGTACAAAGACCCCAAAGGGCCCAAACATCATTTTACTGCCAGTTAAAAGCCTGCAAAATCCTGCCTTTGCCATGTCAGTATGTCACGAGTTTGAGCCCACACCGTTAATGGGAGCGTTAAAGTAATGATTAAGTGATTAAATTAATTTATCTGATCTTCTTATCAATTTAAGCATTTGGGATAACTGGTAATTTAACACAGTATTAGAGCCAAAGGTTATGGGATCGAACCTTGACTCCATCAAATCACCACTCATTTAAAATTAAATATTTCACGTGTTGTGTCTTACCTATTAAAATGGAGTTTAAGCCCACACGTGAGGGATATATTTAAAGTAATGATTAAGTGATTAAATTTACCTCTTTTTATTAGTTTAAGTTTTTGGGATAACTGGTAATTTAACAACAAGTAATGACAAAGATAATATAGGTTTCAAAACGTGCCGTTTTGAAATTCGATTTGGTCTTTAGAATCGTAGTTTAAATTTTAAACTGATACGTTATCTCCTACTTATGATTTGAAAACACAGAAACTTTTGGCTTGTAGGGACAAATGAACTCTTATATGTTCTGAATTTGCATTTGAGAGTGCAAAGATGGTCTATAGAAACACAAACAGTGATAGTTGAGCTAGATTTCTCCTGGACCACATATCCCACATAGAGCTGCAAACCCAAAATTTTATTCTTTATTTAATAAATTATTATTCCACCAAAAAGAAAAGATCTAGCTGCATGCCAAAATGAGAAGTAGCGGTGGCACATTTGGCAAAAGCAAAGCAAGGGAACGGAGGTGACCCAAAAGTCAAAGTTTGTACCAATCATAGTACTTCCAAGGATGTAACCTACCATTCTTATGCTGCTTAGCATACAGTAATACCCTTCAAAAATAAAAACATTTGTAATTCGACGAATATGTCATTATCATTTGGTATGTTTTACGAAAAATAAGGTGGAATGGAGAGGGCCGATTCGTTATTTAAGAAGGGTAAACTTATCATTTTATTTTAAAGAATTGGCTCTACGAATCCTCCAAAAATGTTTACTAATGTGACTAAATTAACGTAACAATTTACAAAAAACTTATCATGTCAACCCTATGCGACATCCATGCTAGCCCCCACTCCATGTCGGTTATGTCACCTCTTGAATGAACTGCTGGGGTAGATGAACCACCCTCAAGTCAGCCATCTCTTTGTTGGAAAATGGAGGAGGAGGCGAGGTGGTTGGCGTCATAGGTGCGGGTGCAGAGGTACAGGGGAGGCAAATGGATAGATGTGTTGACGTTGAAGAGAAGATTAAGATTATGTAATTGATGTGGGTAGTACTATGCAGCACTGTCACGTCAACTTGTAAGGAAATATAATAACATTGATGGTTCCGAGCCCTAGCAACAATTCATCTTAACCCAAAAAAAAAAAAGGCTATACAATCAGGGGATTATCAATTTAGTGGTTTTCACACTTGTAAGCTTCTACTAAAAGTTAGGGTGTGTTTGAATCTTAATTAGTGGGCACAGCACTAGTAGTTCAATGTATATTCCGGGCCCAATTAAGCAACACAAGTGTTTCTGATAAGATTGAAGCCAATTTTCTATGATATGATGGGAAGCTACCCACAAAGTCCCAAAAACTGCAAGCCAATCCAAATAAAACCAGAAATTTTGTTATAACATGATTTAGTGAAACACACAAAGTCAGTAATTACTTGTCCCTAATTTCAATTTGTCTTTTATTAATTTTTTTTTTTTAAAAAAACTGAAAATAGCTATAATTTTAGTAAAGGAAGCAAACATTATTGGCTTGGGTGTTGGTGTGTTCTTTTCATGGGGTTGAAGTATGTATTCAGATGATGTCTACTTGCAGTGACTTTCTTCCCATTCCATTATCGTGGGACATATATTCATTTTCATTTCAAATATAATACTTATAACGTATGATCCAAATGCAACTTGTTAATTATTGCTGAGAAACTTGTAATGAGTATGCAATGATTTGCAGAAGATCATGTTAATAGTACGAATTATGTTTTGTATTGTATATATTTGAAATAGATAAGATTACAAGAAGGATATATATTTTATTGGTTATATATATAACACCTAATTCGATCAATTAGGTGCTATATAATTTTGAAATATAAATTTTACGGGTATATGTCAGATCGTACTATGTCTGATGGTTTTTTTCTTGTCTTGCATGTAGTCCGTCGTCCGGTCCAGTAATGCGAAAATATGCTTTTGCAATAAACAAGCCTAGTGTTATCGTATAAAATAACTTATTATTATCCCTTAAGAAACCTAAATTTAATACAACTTAAGAAGATAAAATTATAAAGGAAGATAACTTCTAGGGTTCCTTGCACTTGATAAGATAAACGTTGAGCTAGCTTCTGAAACCTTCACACCACTATATATAGGAACATAACCTTCCCCCAGCAAAACAATGGCCTTTACTCGTCTTTGAAGCACACGGTTTTAGAATTAATTAAAAAAAATCTTGAACAACAAAGGGGTCCTCATAGACTCATAGCCATTAGCCACTAGCCTTCGTTGCCTTCAAACTTGCCTATGCTTTTAGGATGACAAGGCTAGGGTAAGATTTGATAATTCTAGCAGTCACATATGCTACTCCCAAGTAATGATATAAATGGGATTAAAATGAATTTGAAATAATTATTATTAAATTTTGATTTATTGATAATTTTAAATGTTACATCACATTTAGGAGAACTCTAGGTTCTCTCATTATCATCAACATGGGCTACTATATTATAGCTTGAGCCATAAAAGCCCAAATGGGCTTTTTCTTTTGTCGGGCAGGGATGGCCACTCAACCATCTTTCTATTGTGGTAGATAGGGCTAGGCGTTCGTAGAAAAATTTTTGTTTCGCCAAAATGTCGGTAAAATCAAAAATTTCACAGACTTATTCCGCCAAAGTTTTGTCCCGACACCGATATGCGGTCGGTAAAGTCGGTATGTGAAAAAATTGAAAATTATCAGCGAAGTCGATCGGTAAAGTCGATTCGATTAACAAATTTTATTTCGCCTATCGAAGCGAATTTGTCGAAAGAAAAAAAAAAAAAAAGGTTTCACCTATCACCCATTGGTTAATCGGTGTATGTAGAAATCGGTCGGCTATCGGTCAGTAAGTGGTCAAAAGTCAGTAAACAGTAAATTTGTCTACGCCTAGTGGTAGAGGATGGTTCCGCAACCACCCTTATCTAACAAAGGTCGTATCTTAAGAACTACAGTAAAATAATTAAAAGAAGTGGTCGGATTACCATGCATTCTCTTGAAATTATCGACTATTCTGTCTAAAAGGTAAAACCATTCCTAGCAATTCCAAGTATATGTTGGCTACGTGTAGCAATACCAAACATAAAACGTGGAAAAAGTGGGAGACATGCCACGTAGGACAACCGTATGTTGGCTACGTGGACAAATACCGAACATGAAACCAGTGCCCAGTTTCCCTAACCTCTAACTACAGATTGAAGGAACCATTCATGCGAGCTCTCTTGTACACACTCAACACTCCCGAGGATTCTCTGTTTCTCTTATTAGAGATTCAGAGCTATGGCAAGCACTACTTCCTCTATACTGCCCCTATCAAAACCAGATTTTCCACTCCTTTCCTCTCAAAGAAACAAGAAGATTATAGCGTCATCAACCACTTTTGGCAGAACCCGTCTCCAAGAATATCCAATTCTTCGTGGATTTTCGAAGCTTCATCGAATTAGTACAAATGGGTTTGTTGTACTTTCTCGTTTGAACGATCAGGTTGAAGAGATTGGCCTTTCTAGTCAGGAAACGGCGGGGAGTAGTGACCCCAAGATGGAAGTTCAAAGCCGGTAATGGTTTTCAATCTTTGTTCTTTTGAAACTAGCTTGGAATATTGTTAGATTCTGTTTGGTTTCCTAGAAATAGACATGTGCATATGTGTATTGTGTTTAACTATAGCAAATTAAGTTCAAATACTGTTCAGTATACACGTGTGAGCATAAAAGATTCCAACATTGGGATTTCAAGACCTCATCCGTGTATGAGGAAGCATGTCTGTCGATAGTCTTGTCTATTCTAGTTGGTGGAAGATTTCTCTTTGGTAAAAAGTGATAATCTTGGGTCTGGAAATGAGCCTTCTATTTCATATAATTTGTTACCCATTTGCCAGAAAGCTTTGCCCCTATTTCATGTAATTTGTTACCCACTTTATGGGGGTTCTTATTCTGTATCCTTTTTGCGTTATTTTTATTTTTCTATGGGGGAGTCAATTATTATGTTTATCTGAATTTGTGATGAAATATCTTTCTGCCTTGTAGTATGTGGAACTGGAGGGGTTATTCTATTCGCTATCAGTATTCTGGGAACGGTGGCCCTGCATTAGTTTTAATTCATGGTTTTGGAGCAAACAGGTCTACATCAATCATATTTTGCTTCTCATTATCAGACACCTAATTGCTATAGGTATTAAATGCACAAATTGCTAATACTTCATCTTTCCTATAAATTCATGTACTAATTGCATGCATACTCTCTTTCCTACTAATTACTATAGTTTTGATGCATGCATGTGAAGTTAAAATTGAGATAGTTGCAGTATATGATTTTATGGTTCGCCATTGGTGTCAAATACTCTGGTAGTGGATTATGTTGTGAAGCTTGTTCAATTTTGAACCATGGATGGAGCTCAATACAGTGTTGAAGGGAAAATTTTATAATCGTAGCTATGAGAATCATAAAACAAAAGGAGTTTTATAATCATAGCTAAAATCATTCAGATTAATCACAGTAGTGATGGTCCCACTTGGTATTAGGTTTCACACCGAGCTATGCAGTAATCAAATTTTTCATGAAATGTTCACAACTAGTTCGAAAGACCATAAGAAATTAGAACAAATTATGGTTTTTTAAGTAGCTCTGAAACGAAGGAGCAGAATGGATAAAATGTACAAGTTGCTACATCTAAAATGACAAGGAATTACGATTGGTGCAATAGTGTTGGTCTGTCATACTTATTCCTAAAATTTTTTCTATGTTATTTAAATATTAAAGTGTGATTAGTATTCAATGTTTAGAATTAAGAAAGTAAACTCAAGTTTAAAAGAAACTCAATTATTTTTTTGGGTATAAACCTAATCTTTTTAGTTTATTCCCACGCTAATCACTAGAAGTCGAACCTGGTCCTTCCACTCATAATGATAGGGCTACTGCCATTGGTCCAAAGGCCATTTGCAAGAGAAACCCAATTATCAGAGACGTAGAACAAAGTATTCATTGACAGATTTAAGAGGGTGCATCACTATATATTCTCTGCATCTGTGCACAGCACATCTGCTTGTTTTGGGTTACAGATAACAGTTTATATCAGTGGCATTCATGGTACTTTACTTATTAAATACAATGCCTTCTATTTGTTATGAGTATGGACCTTAAATCGCGATTAGTACCCACAAATACCAATAAATATTCTTTGGCACATATCAGGATAGGGAAGTGTGTTTAAAAATTGGTTACCCTACTGGATCCTTGCAAATGTTTGGTAATGTATTGCTTATAATTTTCATTCTTCAAATATCTGCATGTTTAGCTTCTAGGTTTATGCATGTTTCAATATATTAAATGTTGATTGCTCCAAAGTTTTGTTATCCAATCTATTTGATACTATTTTTAATGTCTTTTAGTACTTGTGACTCAATTCTGGCTGGTTGCAGTGACCATTGGAGGAAAAATATTCCGGTTCTGGGAAAATCACACAGGGTATATTCTATTGATCTTATTGGTTACGGATACTCTGATAAACCAAATCCTCAGCAAGTTGGAGACAACTATTATACATTTGAAACATGGGCTACCCAACTAAATGAGTTTTGCACTGATGTGGTTAAGGATGAAGCATTCTTTATATGCAATTCCATTGGAGGTGACCACCTTTTTTTATGTTTTTGCTTATGAATTAATCCGTGGTTATAAGCCTTGAGCTTAAACATTATTCTTTTTATTATTATTGTAAATCCTTTTATCTCTTAGCAGCTCTACAAATTATTTTTGAGCAATATGCAATCATAGAACTAAACTTAAATTTCATGAAATTTTCTTCAAATATAAGAACCACAAGAATTGTTTTTATTTTTTAAGTGCTAATTATTCAACTAGAACCATATTTCAGTTGAGTCTAATACGGTTCGCTAGTTTTTATTTTGTTATAGTGCTTTTACTTGCGTTTGAAAGTAATGTAATGCACCCTCCACATTAAGCTATTCCACCCATACTTAGACAAGTCAATTGAGTACCTCAGTGGTGGGATTGAATACATGGATCAAATCAGAGTCCACACCATCTAAAGTAAAAGAAATAGATATACATGAAGTAAGCCCTCTTATGCATAGCTCTGCTATATATGTCCTGTTCTTCACATATAAATATCTAGATCATCTCTGACTTTCCGGTTGAAATGTGCAAAATTTGAACCAAAGTGGCTTACAAAGTCTCATACAAGGAACTTGTATCCTTCTTTGTATTGCTAATTGTGAAATATGCTGGCAGGCTACCCCTTTGATGCCATTGGAAATTGCTTGCATCATAAGATGAATGCTAAAAAATCTTGCCTGTCCTGGATAGACTTTGGTCATACACTGCTTAAAGAGTTTCATTTCTTGTGGCATTTCATAAGTGCATATTTTCTTTTCCTTTCTTGTCATGTTCACGTGTTACAAGCTTAACTTTATAATATATAGTTTGTAACCATAAAGTGCTATACATGCTTATTTATTGTGGTTTCCTCTCTTTTTCAATTCATAATTGTTTCTTATACTCTATTTTAATAGATAATGCCCAACACGTGGAATATTTAATTGAAATGAGGAGTAAATGGCTGTGACAGGATTCGAATTCAGGATCTCTGCTCTAATACTATGTTTTGGAATAAATTGTGATTTAAATAACACCATTCGTAATTTTAAATTTTTTAAGGTTGATCGTATGATACCCTCAAAGATTTCTTCTTCTGGTGTTTATGTAGGAGTTGTTGGTCTTCAGGCAGCAGTTATGATTCCACAGATCTGCAAAGGCATTATCCTTCTAAATATATCTCTTCGCATGCTTCATATTACAAAGCAGCCTTGGTTTGGAAAACCTCTAATCAGATCATTCCAGAGTTTGCTGAGGTACAAATTTGACCAATAGTTTCTTTGTATCAACTATCAGAGTTTTAGGATCTGTAGACTTTATATAGTCATGTCGTCGTGTCAGGAATACTGCTTTGGGAAAGTATTTCTACAAAACTGTTGCCACACCAGAATCTGTGAGGAGTATTCTTAGCCAGGTACTCATCTATATCATAATTGATATTTCTAATTTTAGGAATTAGTGCTAATGATATGAAGGACTGATTTGAATTATATCTAGAACCAATTTATGGTAGTTCAACACACCAAAGTTCACCAAAATTTCGTAAGGTTCACAATTTTACTTGAAATTTTCATCACGTACTCCTAAATGTCACTGATTATGCAATGTTTTCAAGTGTTGTGAAAACTTCCAAATCCTCCAGAAGGCCAGAATCTTCTTCTCTTTTGTTTGTTATCCCCTCATGGTTTCATCTTAAAAAATAGACTATAGGGGGATAAGTGATTGGGTCTACAGATGGTGGTTTAAGTCATCAACATTTAGTGGTACTTTAATTATTCTTCTTTTTCCTTCCACTTTTCCTTCACCTCTTGAAATGGAATAGTAGCATAGAAATAGTGAAACTGGGAACATAATCGACAATCCATGGGCCAAGTTGAGTTCGAGTTGTACTTTGTTGGAGCCATAAGTTCTCCTTGGAAGAGGTGTAGGCCAGTAATAATCAGGCTTTAAGATTATAGATTAATCTGAATTTAAGCTTTGAAACATTGTTGACACTGAACCTAATCTCATAAGCATCAGGTCCTTACATTTTAAGCTTGGATTTAATCTGACAACCTGTCAGGTTTGATTTCTCAATCCGCAGTCATCTGATTGACATACATGCTCACTTCACTCCAGTATTATGACTTCATCATTGATTCCTTGCTAGAAAAGTCATGAAGTTTAGAGCTCTTGACTTTCCACAAGAAGTAAAATGATTTTATGCATATAGGTGGAAAAGTGTAGCAAGTATTTGACAAGTTGGCAAGCTTGTCTATGCATATAAATGGATGTGCCAATTGTATGTATGGGAAAAGACAATACATGCTATAAGTGGGACATGCTTGAGTATGCTGTCTTTGAGTTACCATGCTGCATATTTTTTGCTTAACAAAAGGCTTCCTTGAAAACTGAACCTCAAATTTTGTAAATCATATAAGATTTCACTTTTGGAGTTGAGATTCTGGAGATGCTGTGGTGTTTCAAGTCAAAAGTGGTATTCTAGAAACAAAAAAGATTTACAAATTACAAGTGATAATAGACAGACAATTGATGATAGAACTGGCGGTGAGTCTCACGCTGGGGATGTAATCTTGTCCAAGACCTATATTCTAACTAGCATGTTTAAATGAAAAGAATGAATCAAGCCATGTCCTTGTTGGTTGCATTTACTTCTGACGAATTGCATTTCAGTGTTACCATGATACCTCCCAAGTCACAGAGGAACTAGTTCAGAAGATACTTAATCCAGGACTTGAACCTGGTGCTGCAGAGGTGTTTCTGGAGTTTATTTGCTACTCAGGTGGCCCTCTTCCTGAGGAACTTCTGCCTCAAGTAAAGGTCAGTTTGTTGAACTGAATTATTATATCTTAACCACTTATCCTACTTGTCCCAAGTTGTGGTTTCGAGTCTTGTGAGCAGCCACTTCATGCCAATAAGAAATATGCTTAATGGTAGGACTTGTATCCAAGCCATCCTCCCAGGACCCATCTAAGTTGGATGAGCACTGGAAAATGACCCTCTTTTTAATTTTGTTTTTTTCCTCTTTACAGTGTCCTGTTTTAATAGCATGGGGTGACAAGGATCCATGGGAACCCATTGAGCTTGGAAAAAACTATGGGAATTTTGATTCTGTAGAAGACTTTGTTGTCCTCCCCAATGTTGGGCACTGCCCCCAGGTTCTCTCTGTCTCTTTCTCTCTCTCTCACACACACACACCCGCTGACCTACACATACAAGCAGGCACATGTGGAGGTCTTAATTTCGTGGTGTTTATGAACATAGAACCCATTTTTAGGAGAAGAAGTCGTCATCTGACCAATTGGCTCTCCTGTACTACTGTTCAAACGAGTGCTAGTAGGAGACAGAGTGCCTGACAATAAAATTGAAATGAATTTAAAGGTTTTGAGGTGTAGGGGCTGTTGGGCTTCTTAACATAATTTTCTATGCACCTCCCACTCTGTTGACTCTAAATCACTGGTTTCTGGTGTTCCATCAATGCAACATCCTTTATAAACCAATTGCGGAAACAAATGCCCTTTTCTCTGTCCCTACTTAACTATAGCCCTCATGATTCAGATTTGCATATGAACCTTGTAATGTTTTTGCTGATAATAACTTTTTACTTTAATGATTTGTTGGCTGGAGTAAAGGACGAAGCACCTCATCTTGTGAATCCACTTGTCGAGTCATTTGTGGCGCGCCATGCTACGCCCATCTGCTAGTGTCTCCACGACTGTCTGATCCAGTGGCATGTCTGTTTGTTGCTGTTTCTTAGTGCGTTCAAAGTGTTTCTGTCTTATCCTTTCTCAAGGCACTGCTAATCAAATTCCACATTCCCTTTTAAACAATATATGTTCAAGCGTGGGGCTAAGCACTTCTTTTTGTGGGGGGGTATGCTTGAAAAATGTGGCATTTCGGCCAACCTGACTACCAAGTCTTTAGAATGCTTAGACTTGGACCACTTTTATTTTAAATCTTCAAATTTTTGTAATTACATATTGTAAGACTATTTTCTGTTAATATTATATGAAGTTTTGCCAATAAGCAATTTCTTAAAGTCTCATGCACCAAATTCATTGGTTGGTTTATAGTCATCCCTGTATATATATAAGGATAAAAGACTCTGCTTTCTAGATGCACCTTATTATGATTTTAAAAAGCTTATGGTGGAGGGACCCTTCAATTATTGAAGTCATGTCAAATTTGGCTAAGTGATGCTACTTGAACTTGGTCAATTTTACGTGAATCACTTGTATAATTAATTGATTAAAAGCAACTCTGCAGTCCTATTTGAAGGATATCTACTAAGCACAGTTATAAACATGCATAAAATTAACAATTTTGGTGACCATATGAACAAAATAGATGTAGTTTGTACGTTCAAGGACTTGAATATGTGATTAGGAACTATGAAAAGACATGTTTCCAAGCAAGCAAGAAGCTGCTTCTAGTAAGGCCGTCAATTTTTAACAAAATTTGTGAACTCAACACGAAATTAATTGATTAAGGTTGATGGTCTTGATTCGTTTAATTAAATGGGTCAAGTGAGGGTTGTCTGATATTCATGTTTTGATACGATCTGAATCCAAGACGTAAACATGAATTGTCACCTGTATTTTGCAAGGCCTCTTGAATAGTAAATATGCTTGGGTTCTGCTCCTTATTGTGGATGAGATCTCTTGAGATATGCAGAGATTGTATTTGGTTGAACACGTACATGCAAAAAGGTTTAAACATGTGAAGAAGGACGTTTTCAAAAATTAGAAGCATGAAATTTATAAGATTTCTTGAAAATGGCTTTGATTACAAGAACCTTCAAAATATAGTATCTTTCACAATCAAAATCATGGACCAATCTACCATTGAAAAAGACAGAAAAAAGGGGAAGTTTTTTTTGGTTTTTGTTTCTACTGTCTTCAGATTCTTTTCCGACTAATGGGTTTTTTCCAAAAATCCATGTTGGAGCCACCAACAAGTCATGTAGAAAGAAGGTTTGAAAAGCATATTGGTCGCACTCTGCATAAACCGATACCAAAAGAATGGTTGATCTGATTATTTTTTGGTGTCTTTCTGCTTCCTACTAGTTAATGTGGATCTCACCAATAGCAATCGACATGATTACTGAAGCAACATAATTAAGCATGGGATCTTTTGAATCAATCAGTAGTGGGCTCACTGTGGCTCCCACATCATCATCACTTTTAACGCACGCTTGAAACCCCATTTTTATACCATGGCCATGCCTATCATAATTACATCATGGATGATGAAATAGCTAGGCATCATTTACAAGTGTACCAATACCCAAAAAAAAAAAAAGAAGCTAAATAAACATGTGTTTGGGTTTATCTCTAGTACGATCAACTGAGAGCGTACATGGAACATAATGCCCAATACTACTCACCAATTAAAGGAAAAAATAGTGCAAGATGTCTAGATATTGAGTCTAAGAACAAGATAGCAAGTAAGTGACATTTCATGTTCACGTATCGTGTTTAAATCGTGTCGATGTATGAGTATAAGACTATATAAGTCAATACTAATTAATCAGATTCATTAATTAAACAGGTTATACCTCTCAACATTAACCCGCTAAAAATTGAGTTCATGTCAGGTTTGTGAGTTGTGTCAAAAATTGTTAACCCTTATGTTACATGTTAGGTTTGGGTCATGTCGGGACATGGGTATAAGACTGTATAAGTCAACCTTAATTCGACTCATTTAATTAAATAAGTCATATCCATAAATCATAATCTACTAATTTCGTGTTGGGTTCATGTCGAGTTTGCGAGTCATGTAAAAAAATTATCTGCCCTAAATTGGAGACGCTATTCAATAAGTTCATGATCAGTCTTCTTCTTTCACTTACTTCTAACTAGTTTTTCTAATATCATTCTTTCTTTGACGACGCACTAGATTGTACTAACCAATTTGAATTTGCCAAACAATAATTGGAAAGTATAAACGATTATATATATTGAGTATGTAACTTCTGAGGAAACTGTATAAAGCAAGCTGAGATTCTACATTTTTTTTTTAATGGTAGAGCCTAGAGGGTTTATGTGCATGGGGAGGGTTATGATCCCCTTAGGTCATCATCCCCTAAAAAAGCCAAGTTATATATGATGAAAAAGAAGGACATTAAAGAACTCTGTGAAGCAGATACTTGTAAAGCATGATTAAATAAAATCCATGACCAGATGGGTATATACCTTTTTATTTCTTTAAGAAAGCTTAAAGACAATTGTTGGCCTAGAAGTGATTGAAGCAGTGATGTCTTTCTTTCTGAATGGAAAGTTAATTAGGGAGGTTAATACCACTATATATCATCACACTTCCCAAAGATTCCTAGTCTTTCTTGTATGGGAGGATGCTTTTTGGTTTTTGTTTGAAAAATATACTAATGTGACAAAAAAGTGAAAGTAATTTTGAATGTTTTGTGTTTGAGGTTTGTTATTAATGTATTTGTTTTGAAAAGAGAAAAGAAAAAAGAAAAAAGCTTTAACAAAATATTTCTAAGATTTTGGCCAGAAGATTTTTTTTGTTTGTTTTTGCCAAGCTTTAATTATAGCACCAACCAGACAGAAATGGGGGTGAAAACTTGTGTTAGAAAGAAAGCTATTTTTCTAACAACTTGTGTTGCAAAGGTGTTTTATATTGCTTTAAATGGAAGGTTGGTGGGATATTTTTCTTGTTTGAAGGGTTTGAGGCAAAGGGTATTAGATTGAAGACAACACAGTAGTTCATGAATCAAGCAATCCGACAAAATTTCACTATCAAAGATGTGTCTGCCCTCCTATATCTCATCTTAATTAGCTTGCGGATGACTTTAAGACTTTGTCTTATCCTGATATGGTTTCTATCACAATCCATCAGGCATGTTTTAAATGAGTTCACTGATCTGTCGTAAGAATGAAGTCTTCTTTGGAGAAAAAGTGTGGCAAACAAAAACTAATTCCTCTCAATTCTTGGGTTTAAAGAAAGAAAGCTTTTCTATCAACTATCTTGGCATCCTTATTTCTAGCAAACTTTCTAAAAACTAGTTGTAAGCCTTTACTAGATAAAATCTCTAGTAAGATCAAATCTTGGAGGGCAAGAGGGTTTGATTTATAGGCAGAATGCAGTTGATTCAATCTAGGCTATATGAGATTCAAGTATACTGGTTATCTATTTTTATTCTTCTTAAGAAATCATCAAACAACTTGAGCAAAAATTCAGTACTTATAGTAGTCTAGTTCAGATGAGGAGGCAAGTGATGCAAAAGTTAGCTAGACTGCAGGTTGTCTCCCAAAGAATGAAGGGGTTCTTGGTTTTAGAAGGCTGCTAAATTGAAAAAATACCTCTGTTTTGAGGCACATTTGGTCCTAGCTTGTTTGCTGAGGAAGGACTTGTATTAAGAGGAAAAATTATCAACTTTGTCAATAAACCTAGCTAGTGAATGCTTTTGAGGTTGGAGGAAAATTTTGGAAATCAGAGAACTTGCAAGACCCTTTCTTGAAGTTTATAAAGACACTGGGGAATCAATCTTTTTGTGCCATGATAATTGGCACCCCAATGAACCTCTGCTTAAAAAGCATGGTGTTAGAGTAGTTTATGGGGCTGGTAGCCATCTTCATATTAATCTATCTACTATCTAGTGTACTATCTTCTGGTGTTTGGACGTGGCCAGCTACAAGATCAGATGTAGTGGTGGAAATTAAATATAAGCTCTGAGAGGCCATTTAGGTCTAGAAGATCATGCTACCTGGTCTAGCTCATGCACTGCCATATGGGTTTAGTGCTATAAGAGGAGCTATCCCTACTGTTGCTTGGAGGAAACTGGTGTGGTACTCCAAAGTCATTCCTAAGCATAAGTTCATTGTCTGGCTTATAATAAAAAGTTGATTGTGATCAACTAAAGACAGTTGATTATTTAAAAAAAAAAAAAAAAAAAAAAAAGGAGACAGTCATGCTGCTATACCTAGAATTGGATTGCAAAGGTGTTGTGAGATGTAGGGCTGGCAATTTTTGACATGACCCGCAAATCTGATACAAATTCAATACAAAATTAGTGAATTAGAGTTGAGGAGTATGACCCGTATAATTAAATGGATCGGGATAAGATTGACCAATATAATCTCATATGCAGGCCACCCCTAACCACCCAAGGGGTGGCTCCTTGCCGATATTTAGGATTAACAATTTTTTACACGACCCACAAACCTGATACGAACCCAATACAAAATTAGTTGGTTAGAGTTGATGGGTCTAATCTGTCTAATTAAATGAGTCGGCTTAAAGTTGATCTATATAGTCTTATACTTATGGCTTGATATGACCTGAATTAAACACACGAACACGAATTGCCACTCCTATGTAGGTGTATGTTGAGTCCCATTTGGGTATGCACTAGGATTATCTAATTAGCTATATAAAGATTACGAAGAACCTCAATTAATTATGACTAATCCCTTTGGAGTATTGTGTAACTTATGTCCAAATCTGGGGCACTGCAACACAAGGAGGGCTTGATGGGACCTAAGGATGTTGAGTGAAACAGATTGTGATTACCCCGTTGGATTAATTGTAAAGGCATTGTGCAAGCGTGGGATACAGTTAGTGCGTCTCAGAGTCGTACAGTTGCAGTGGGGTTTTAATGGTGATGCATGTGTTATGTGTTTTCTGTTTTAGGGGTATTGCAGAGTAGAGATGATCATTTGCATTATAGAAGTAGTGCTCCTAAGAGAATTTGACAGGGTGTTATTTTTATGCCCAGTAACCAGGCAGAGTAATTGTTCGTGGGATTTAGAGACAAATTCGAGGAGCAGGAGCTTGATTAATGCTACTTGGTCTATACATAATCTTTCTCATATGGACTGAAAGGAACATTAGAATCTATGGAGGGCACTCTAGAAATGACTATAGTCTTTGTTTCATACAATTTGTGATGATTTGAAGGATAAAATCTGGTTTTCTGAGACTAAGATGTTTGCAGTTGTGTTGCTGATTGTAAAGTATGTAATAAAGTACTATTTATACTTTTTTCTTTGATAATATATTTGCCCATCAATTAGAAAAAGAAAAAAGAAAAAAGAAAAGAGAAAAATTGTTGTTCTGCCACCTCAATAGGAGGGCCTAGGGACAATATGACAGCACCCAAAAAATCAAAAAAAAAAAAAAAAAAGTGTGTGAAGTGACCTTTATTGATACGAACTAACCACCAAACACAAACACCTAATGGGATGCTCCAAAATCCAAATCCAAGGACGAGATGAACCTCCCCCTGCATCACGAGCAGGTGAATAGTTATTATTGGAGCACCCACCAACTCAAATCTGATAAAGAAAACAAAGATGGAAAGAAAGAGAGAACCCCCTTTGACTCAAAAAAAACTTGCATTATTTTGATTCATATGGGCCATGAACATGATCTCTCACGTGTCACGCACGTCCTACGCATATACTACTTTGATCATTTAATATTATTATAGTCATATATAATATATATTAATGTCAAGACTTATGAGAGGACTTTGTAATTGTATAGTGAATATATTTTCTGTAGTTGTTTGGGGTCAAGAGAAAATGGGTAAATTCAAAAGGGTCTGTGTCTTTTGTGGAAGTAATTCAGGGAACAGAAAGATATTCAGTGATGCAGCTCTTGATCTTGGAAGAGAATTGGTAACTACTCTCTCTCTCTCTCTCTCTCTCTCTCTCCGACTCTCTCACTCTTACACACACACACACACACAGCACCATTAATGGCTGCTTTTCAAATATTCCTTTGAGGGTTTTAAAAAGGTGATTTGCAGGTGGAGAGGAAGATGGATTTGGTGTATGGAGGAGGGAGTATTGGGCTGATGGGGATGGTTTCTCAGACTGTTTTTGATGGTGGATGTCATGTTCTAGGGTAAGAGATAACAATGGGGAGCAAATAAACACATATAACTTGCTTTTTAGTGTTGAACAAATTGTAGAATACTTGGAATCCTTTTATTATTTATTGATTGTAGTTAAATGTATTTTCCAACTCTCTTTCTAGTACTGTATATATTTCCATATATTATACATATACACCAAGAAATTTGGACAAATTCCTATAGTCATCTTGTTCTTACTCGAACTTTTCTTTTTCCATTTTTGGTTAGAGTTATCCCAACTGCACTTGTTCCACTTGAGGTATGAACATCTCTCTCTCTCTCTCTCTCTCTCTCTCTTGTGTGGCTGTGATTACTTACTTTTAAGACTTTTTCCCAGATATCTGGCCATGCAGTGGGAGAGGTGTTGATTGTATCAGATATGCACGAAAGGAAGGCTGAAATGGCTTCTCGAGCTGATGCTTTTATTGCTCTTCCTGGTATGCAGATATACGTGATTAGAAATGAAGAAAACACATAAAATAATTTCATTTGCTATCATATTAATTAATACAACTTTTCCTGTTTTTCTTTTAACTCTTATATATTTATGTAAATATGAAGGAGGGTATGGAACCATGGAAGAGTTGCTTGAGATGATAACATGGTCTCAGCTTGGAATCCATGACAAACCAGTAAGTTCAATTGCTTCTCCTCTCCAAAGTTCTGCCTCTAATTACTATGCATGCACAAGTTCTAAAGTTAAGGGTTTTCTTAAAATATTCATTTAAATAATTAAATTTACTCTTTCTATTAGTTTAAACTTTTAAGATAATCAAATTCGAGCATTTAGTTTAAACTTTTAAGATAATCAAATCTGAGTGTTTACTAAAAACATTTTACCATCTAAAAAGTACTGAAAATTCGGTGCATATATTTAAAGTTCTAAAAATCACTTAAAATACGTTACTTTAAGAATGTAAAGTACAATTTTTACCCTTGCTAACACTTGGATTAGGCCATCTCCTTTAGAGGAAAAGGGCATGAAGTCATGTGACGCACAACCCTATCTAGGAGATCTAGATGAATGATTATTTTTCTTAACCAGTAGTAGTGACATTTGATAATAGCATTAAACTATTTATTTCCTTCAAGTCCCCGAAAAGGGCATTAATATTATAATAGGTTGAGGAATCTTCCCTACTGCCAATCCACTTATTTTTTAAAACTAATTTTCTTCTTAACTTATACATATAAGTTAATCACACTCAATTCACATTGTTTGTTTGTTTGATCAAGATTTGACTTAGTGATTTAAAAGAATCAAGGTGGTTCACATTTCAAGTTTATTAAGATGCAACTTGAAGGTATAGAATTAATTGCATTTAATACAACTTCTAATCAATTCTCCAGAAAATTAATACTGCTTGACTTCGTTTTTTGTTGTCCTTTTTTTTTTTTTTTCCCGGTTTTAAAATGTGTGATTTGAAAAGATAGTTAAACGTTTAGTGAAATCGTGGTTTACCATTTAAAATTGCAGTTCAACCTTTTAAAATCGTATGTTTTTTAAAAACCCATTTTCTTTACTACAATTTGAAAGTGTAGAATTTTTTACGTTCTCAAACCGTCATTTTTAAAAAATACACTCCTAAACAAAATATTTTCAAATGCACTTTTTACTTGCGAAATCGTAAGGACTATAAGATGTGCAAAAAAATACCATTTATGTTGGCGCCTGTTTTGGCGATCAGAAAAATTTACTCAGGTAGAAGCCATTTTTTAAGCAATGGTTTTGGGGTTTGATTGACTTTACAAAACAAATTTAAGTGGATAGGAAACAATAAATTTAATAATTTAACTAATACTTTTAACACTAAATAAAAAAAAAAAAAATCATAATAAAAAACGAATATTGTCATAGAGTAAATGCTTGTCCGACATTTCAATTCCTCAATGTTCTTTTCAAAATCTACTCATCTTAACAAATACTACTTAGGATTTGGATCTTCGGTAATTTGCTGTTCAAATTGTTAGCAATTTAGACAATAAATATAATAAAACTCCTACAAAGGTCGACAGACTGAGCAAGTGGATAGACAACCCGAAAGCTGTTTGGTTGGAAACCGAATCCTACTATTCATTCTAGGTTGAAACAAAAAGTCTACTTAGATCCTTTATAGAGCTCCTCACCATTGGTAGAAGTTCCACTTTTCCCATTAAAATTCCATTGAGTGCTTGGCCCATTAAACAGAAGAGAGAGAGAGAGAGATTAACAAAGACATGTTGGTGCTGGAAACCATTAGTTTCTAATTCTTCTCCCAAATCCCAATTCTTGACTAAAACAAACTGTTTAATCTCTTAATCAGGCCAACTAATTTGGGCACGAGTTGTATAGCTGTATGAGGTTATTAGCAAGATCTGGCCCTTGAACTCGACAGCTGTCCTAATTGTGATAGGGATGGCAACGGATTAGACTTAACACCCATTTTAGACCCATAATTAACCTAATCTTTTCTTTGACAAAGTAGTTTATGGTGTCTTTCTTGTCACAGCAGTCACTCTCATGCAATGTATGGAATCAAAATTCAAATAAGAAAAGATTTAAAGTACACATCAAAATAAAGTCGGTGAGATCAAATCCAATGAGAGGGAGCTTGTTATTTCAGTAAAAAAACAATAGGACAATAAAAAGGAAGAGATCAAGTCCAATGAGGGTGAGCTTACCTTTTTGGTAAAAAACAAATAGGTTTAAGAAACAAGGAAAAAAGAGGGCCGGGATCCATTGCAATGAAGTTGTCCACTGCATATGTAATACTTAGGTCAGAGGTTGTTTCGGCTCCACCATTGTTTGAGTAGTTGTTCATTGCAATGGACAACCTCGTTACACGAGATTTTTGTCTAGAAAAATGGATCTTTGACTTTAATTGTTTCTCACCTTAGGTTTTAACGTCTCTTTTTTGGCCAGTTGTCACTTGTCACACATTAAGGTTACAAGTTTGACACAAATAAATTATTACACTCGTATTTTCGCTGCGAAAACAGGTTTAAGGAACTGGGAAAAGGGGACCGGAATCTAGTGCAATGAGATTGTCCACTACATTTAGGCCCCACTTGTTTGAGTACTTGCCCATTGCAGTGGGTAGCTTCATTGCACAAAATTTTCTTTAAAAAAAAAATGACTCTTGACTTTAAAGGTTCCTTTGACATATATTTTTTTTTGGCCAGCTGTCATACATTAAGCTCTAAAGCTAGACACAAACAAATTATGTTCTATTAAAACCCCCATTACACTCATATTTTGGTTGCAAAAAACAGGTGGGTCTCTTAAATGTTGATGGATATTATGATTGCTTGCTGGGATTGTTTGACAAAGGAGTAGAAGAAGGATTTATTAAGCCATCTGCTAGGAACATTATTATATCTGCAAAGACTGCTCGAGAGCTGATACAGAGGATGGAGGTACTAAAATTCTTTCCTTCTAACATGAATGACAAACAATCTAATCCAAATTTTCTACTACTTGTGAAACTACCAAAAAAGATATTCAATTACTGAAACACTTGACCAAAAGAAGAAGAAAAAAATTGATGGAGTTATTTTTTCTTTGAAAATATTGTGATCATCAGCTTGCTAAGTGTGCCGCTTCTTATAAAATTTTTGAAAGTATTCCCAATTACTTCCATTTTCTTTCTTATGTTTGGATTAATAGTGGAAAAGATTCGCCCTTGTAACTTTTTAATAAAAAAGATAAAATTCATTAAAACTAAAAAAGATACACGAGGAGGGAGGAGACCCCATACAACCGCCCTAATAAAATCCTTATAGGGTTCAATAATTTTTATTTTATTTATTTTTATTTTAAAAGGAAACTGAAAATAAGCTATTGAATAGGCTTGGCCCAATATTTTCTCAGCCTGAAAACCAAGAAAAGAGTCGTCAAGTTGATAGTTTTTGAAACAGCCCAAAGGATAAGTTATTTGGATAATTATGTGTTGCATCAACGAGGAAACTTGAATGTCACAATGTGAGGGTTGCTTTGAGATTAACTGGAGTGGAACTAGTGGATAAGATCTCTATTTCGATGTTTGGTGAGAGATTGGCCAACAGGTATTGCACTTGAGACATCGGATTTTATATTCTCAGTTGGCCAAAAGGCAAGATAGCTGCTATAAAGAAGTAGAGGAGAATGTGCAGAGAGAGAATGTACAAGAAAGCCACAGATTTATTAATCAGGGACGACATCGTTTGACACCCATGCAAAATCTCACAATGAGAGAGAGGGATCGCTACTTTGAGAGATGAGAAAACTTCTCTCTAGAAAATAGAAAGAGAAGTGATAACAGTTCCCAGACCATTTATTTTACTTTGTTGACAGAATTATTTTACTTTGAATTGGGTTTTTCTCACATTCTATAATCAAAATCAAACAAATGTGTTAAGCAAGCAAAGACATCTGATCAACATATCATTTCTCTTATATCACTTCAAGAGTCAAAGTCATTCATTTGTTTCTGCAGGAATATGAACTTCTTCATGATCAAGTAGCACCAAGACAAAGTTGGAACATAGAAGAAAACCACACTGAAAGTTTGTAGCTGATCCCTTTCATTTGCCCTCCAAGAGGACAAGGGAAGGGCTTATTGCAAGAACATCTTTCCAAGTGGCTGTTTGAATTGCATGTGCAAGCAGATAACACAATAACAGAAAATTGATATTCCAAACGGAAACATGTGCAACTTGTGAGCAGCAACCCTTTCGTGATTTGTGCTTGATTAATTGTGTTTGCAAACTGAATGCTTATATAGTTATATTTACCCTAAAAGGAATAAAAATATATAGATTGAACATGTCGTAAGGGCTGTGAGTGTTCTTGACAAAGCAGAAAATGGATCTGGATTTCTATCAAATATGAGAGAGTTCCTATATAGCCCACTTATCCGAGCAAGTAGGTGGATAGCTCAAGATCTACTCGGGCGGGTAGACCTCATAGAGACTCTTACATTTACTGTCTGAATTGCTAACAATCTAAATAACAAAATTGATGAGAATCTCTATCCGCAAAAAACAGCAAGATAAAGAACAGTACTTGATTTGCCAACAAACCATTTGTAAGCTGTAACATGGTTGAAGCCCATCTATTGGACTTTTTGCATATTTATATCGTCCTGCATAATATAAATCACAGTAAACACAATCACCAGTGAAACAAATGCTTGGAAGGTATCTACATTGTCACCACCATTTTAAGGATTTTTCCTCCCGGGTAGGGAAGGGAAGGTACCCAATGTTGTTCATTAATTATGTATCCGACCCCTATTACAACAAGTACAAAGAAATGTTACAAGGCTAACCAACACAGGCATCATTGGTTCATAGACACCAAAAATGAATTGAAAGATAGACACGAGTACATGAATTGTAACCACAAGCCAACAGGGAAAACATATCCCACTCCCGTTACATAGGCAAAAAGAAAGCACCTTTATCTTCGATTGTCATCCCATCTAAGAGGCGAATTCCGGTGCACATGCAATAAGGAACATGAGCTTCATTGATGGTAGAAATATCATTTATAGAGCTCTTTCTTCCTCTGTCTTACCTGATTTTTTTTCTCTCCCTTTCACAGTAAAGTGTGTTCTCATCCCATATGGTAAAGAACCAAATGGGGAATTCTTTTGCTAAGCTTGGACTGGGAGAGTTCATTGGTCAGGGGCTTGTCATAAAATAGTACAGATATTGGCTTGTCATAAATAAAGATCATCAATACAATAAAAGAACATTCAAATACAGAAAAGAAGTCCCCAAGAGGTAGATCAATCGGCTGGGACCACGCTTAATAAAGCAGAGGTCACTAGTTCGAATCTCTCTCTCCCCCCTCTTGTGCGGACATGTCAAAAAAAAAAAAAAAATACAGAAAAGAAACCAGAATTGACAGAAAGTATCATTCTGAAACTGATTCTAAAAAGTAAAAGACATCAATTCAAGTAAAAAAGCATTAAGGGATAGCTCGACCTGTTCATCAACACGTATTAATTCCATCCTTGCAATCTTTGGTCAAATTATAGAATGTTTCCACACGTGTCTTTGCCCTGTAAAGGACCTCAGTATCCACTGCAACTCTCATGTATCCATCAAACTCAACCGGTCGTCCATTATTTAGACCCGTCGTCTCATTGTACCACTCACTTGTATTTCCCCATAACTCCTTGTAATCATCAAGCAAATGCACCTTGTACTGAGATCTCAATTTATCAAAGTAATTGTAAAATGGCTCATTGGTGGCTACATACAGATTCCTCCAAGGTTGAATCATCCCTTTCAGCTTTGCAACGAGTGCATCAGGGGTTGTATCAGAATCCAAATGAGGCCAAAGCTCTTTATTCTGTGCTTTCTCCCCTCTAACCACATGAACCGCATCAAAATCCCAGTCCATTCTCCCGCTGATCCCGGAAACAATATTCATCAATCTCTTTGATTTCCACAGAGCGTGCCACGGTCTCTGGATGTACTTAGCAGCTTGCCCTTCACATACCCTATACCAATAATTCTCTGGCTCCGGAGCATCAAACTGCCTCCATATAATTGTGTTCTTGTCTTTCTTGAGTTGCATTGGCGTCACCTTATGGCTCACGGCCTTCCTAATAGGCAACTTCCTCTTATGGCTCCGATTCCATTTCTTCCAGCCTGTCAAAAACTCACCCTCCTCCACTATCGATGCCACCTCCTTAAGATGCTCAAAGTCAAAATAATACCGAAAATCCTTTCCCTCCTCATCTTTATTACTTGGATTATAAGGAGCTGCCAAGCATATACTCAAATCCATCACAAAGGTCCTATTCAAATACATAGCTTCCCCTAAACCACACAAGAAACTCCAAAGGTAATGATTCATTCCCTTGCAATAATCCCCTCCGCGTGAATAGTACAAGTACCTCCCCTTGTTGAAATTCATCGCTGACCCCAAACTTGGGATTGTGTCATTGATCTCCTCATCCCGGACAGGTGGGGCAAGCTTTGCATTATTCCCACTGCCCCTCCTCGTGGCATTACTGATTCTACTCCTGGGCCGCCGGGCATTAATACCAGAATGCCATGCACCCGCCTGCACCACTTTATACGTACAATTCTCCTCAATTCCAATCTTAAACCTCCTAAAATCCCTGTACTTCCTCCAAGATTTCTCCTTCTTATTCCTAAACCTCCATGCCACATCACACTCATTCGATTTTGACCCCTTAACTGGGGTCTGATATTCCAAGAACACAATGGATTTAAAAACCCTCAAATTGAACTTCTCAACCGCAATCACAACCCGCGGGTCCGAACAATTCACCACCTGCCCCAATTCATCGCAACCCAACTCCGATTTCGGGGTCGAATTGGCGATTTTCTCTTCGGTTTGCTCGATCACCGCTTCAGTGATTGGGTTGTTTGCAGGCGACACCGCCCGAGCGGGTGCCAAAAGCAAATCTTCCCCAGTTTTGAGGATGGAATTGTCATTTTTGAAGGTGGCGTTTTCAGACTCGGTGAATAGCTTGGTCAGGGCTGGAGCAGACTCCAGCCATGGATCTGGGGGTTGGTAGGTGATGGCAATTACTGCAAATATGAGAACTGAGAACACAAACACTGAGAAACACAGATTGCTAATCAGTTTTATCAGGTTCTGCCCAATGGGCTCAGCGCTTGGATTCGCCTCTTTCATGGGTTTGTCTTGAAAGTCTTGATCTTTCAAGAAAAAACCCAAACACCCAGATCCCCCAAACCCCTTAGTTTCTGTTCAGATCTTGAAATCAGTGCAAGAAAGCAAGTGGGTTTGTGAAAGAAATATAGAAAGTGATGAAATTGAAGTAGAAAGAGAATGGTTGACAGCGCTTTTACTTACAGTCGATAATGGAAGATCTATCTCTGGTGGGTCTCAGCTGAGATGACTTTGAGTTTACTGATCTTTCCTTGGTGCTAATAACATAGATGGAGCCGTTTGCTCAGAGCATGTTTCAAGTTTTTGTTCCTTTGTTAATAAGCTAAAGGCAAGGAGGGGTGTTGGATTGTCTACATCAGTGAGTTGGGTACCCCGTTACACCTATGGTGGTTCGGTTCTAGGCTTCTAGCAATGATAATTAGTTTTCTTTTTTCTTTTTGGGTTAATTATTTTTTTGTACATGTATTTAAGATCAAATAGATGGCAGTTGGTACCCAATTTCATTTGATAAACATCATTAGTATTTTCGTCCAATAATTTATCGGCGTACTACATTAAGTTGACTCAAAATGTAACACGTGTTTCATATACTTCAATAAAATTATTTAAACATTGATAAAAGAAGAATTGTCGAAGCCAATCCCTTTCTCTCTCTCCATATAAGCTGTGATATACGTATAATTTGCTCTAATAGCAAACACACCACCACAAGTTGAGAAGAGATTAAACTCATTAGTTTCAAAAATCCTAGAAGTATGATTTGAAAAACATATTTCTAATGAATGAGGGTGACTAAGGATAGTTTTATTGGGCAGACTGGAATTTCATGCATAATTACTTGCTAGGCCCTAGTTCATCTTGGTTAATCTTCGTTGTCATTTAGGCAAACATTTTTGTATATAAACTAAAAAGAAACCAACCCATGTAATGATAAAGAAAATGTTTAGGTTTATTAATACTCTCTTAAAAATTTGGTTCTAAATTGATATGTTACGATCGAACACATTAATTTATGTATTTATTTACTAAAACAATAAGTGACATGAAATTGTAACACATCAGTTTAGAATCAAATATTTGAAAAAAGAATCGAATAGCATTTCTCGATCAAAAATATTTTTTGGTTTATGAAGGCATGTTAAAGAATATCTTTGAGAAGTGGAATACTAGACGAACAAGTTTGTTTGATGGCAGAGTGAGCAAGTTTTTGCAACAAATTGAACCAGCAATTTGGAAGCATCAACAATGGATTGGATTAATAAGCTGGCTCCCTTTGGGCTCATGGACAAGAAAAATGACTGAAACCCATTTTGATCATAGCCCAATCTATTTACTATCCTTAATGCCATGGCCTATTCACCGTACGTACAACCTTTGCGTCACCCTAAGGCCTATTTTAAATGGGCTTTGAACAATTTAGGCCTATTTTAAATGGACTTTCATTTGAAAAATTTCTACTCAATCCTTGAACCACGTCATGATATTGGGGTTGTAAACTAGTAAGGGGGTGAGCCGGGTGGCCAGACCATCCCCTGGCTTTGGCAATGGTTCAGTCGCCTTCGGCGGGGTGGTCCGACCATTTTCCTTTTTTACTTTATTGGGTTAAATACTAATTATTCCCTAGGGTTTCGTTTTTTTATTTTTTCTTTCATAGAGTTTGATTTTTATTACAAGAGGTTCTTATGGATTTAATAATAGACCAAATTAGTTATTTCATATAGTTGACTTAACAAAAGTCCATATAGGCCAATTAAATGTTGATACGTGGCACCTAATTAAATTTATTTATTTTTTTAAATTAATTTTTTTTTTCTAAAAAAAAAAAAGAAAACAAATTGGGGTGGCTCCTTGGCCATTTGGAGGTGGCTTGGTGGCCAAGCCACCTCCTTTGGCCATGGGATGGCCTAGCCACCCCCATCTGGCCGGATGGGGGTGGCTCATGGAGCCTACAGGGTGGCCGAACCACCCACCCTGGTGGCCGAAACCACCCCCAACGGTGAACCAAGCCACCCCCAATTTGTTTTCCTTATATATATATATATATATATATATATATGCACACATTTTTTTTATTTAAAAAAATAATAAAAGAATTTAATTAGGTGCCACATGTCAACATTTAATTGGTTCACGTAGACTTTTGTTAAGTTAACTAACGGCCAACTGACGGAAGAATTAATTTGGTTTATTATCAAAACCACATTGATTTTTTGTGATAAAAATTAAATCTTAAAGAAAGAAAAAAATTAAGAAACGAAACGGGGTATTTGGTAGTTAACCTACTTTATTTTATCTTATAACAATTTACAGGCACACTTGTGACAATATTATGGTGCTAAGTTGCTAACGTCGCACGTCGATGGATTCGGACAAATTTTCGAACGAATTACTCGTTCGAAGAGCTATTAATGAAACCAACCACTAATTTTGCATTTTTCATTCACACCACATATCCACGTTATCCATTCAACCGTAGAAACAACTAATCATTTCAAATTTTCAGGCTTTCTTGTACGTATAATTCAGAGCTTCGAGCTCAGTCACAAACTTCACTGTCTCTCTTTATACTTACGAAGTTTGCATCTTTTCTCTAGTTTGAGCTCTGAAAGAAGCAACCATGGAATCTTTGAAAGCGCCGTCTGTTCCTTCAGTTTACATCCGAACTACGCTTAGCAAAACCCAATTCAGAAAACCCATGTTCTTGAATTTTCATTTCAATCTAACTCCCTCTTCTTCTTTCTCATTAGTTGACAAAAACCAATCCAGGTTCAAGCTTTTTACCGCCATATCATCCACGGTTTCGACAGAACCCGCAAACCCACCTGAGCCAGAGCTTGAAACCCGCAGTCAAGGTGAGAAATTTGATTGGTATGCACAGTGGTATCCGGTAATGCCGGTCTGTGATCTGGACAAGAGGGTGCCGCATGCGAAAAAAGTGATGGGTCTTGATGTGGTTGTGTGGTGGGATAGAAATGAGAGTGCTTGGAAGGTGTTTGATGATACCTGTCCTCATAGGTTGGCTCCACTGTCTGAAGGAAGGATTGATCAGTGGGGCAGGTTACAGTGCGTGTACCATGGTTGGTGCTTTAATGGTTCTGGTGATTGCAAATTCATCCCTCAAGCACCTCCTGATGGTCCTCCGGTAATAACTCTTGATTGAAATCTCCATTGTTGGGAACTTGGGACGGCATTTTGCCAGAGCTTTTGCATGTTTTCCGATGCTTTTAGTATATTTGGTAGGATTCTTGTCACATGAGTGCAAAACATGGAATCTGTTAATTTTATCCAATATTAGGTTGAACCAAGATTCCAAATTTCGTTACTTGGCCTATGCCTTCTTATTACCTACACAGAACAATCAATGAAGTAATGGAGACACTTTGAAATCCCCTCTTAGTATTATTTATTGTATTTACAAGTAGCTTGTCCTCATTTATATATATATATATATATATATATATATGTGTGTGTGTGTGTGTGTGAAATTACCACTTATCCCAAAAGCTTAAGCCGATGAAAAATGGTTGTTTAAATCATTTAGTTAATACTTTAACACTCCTCATCACATGTTAGGACCAAACAACATGTAGACTATTTTATTTGAAATAGAGGATAAATGGTGGAGACAAGGTTCAAATTCGGGACATTTACTATAATATAAGCTTTTGGAATAAGTGGTTATTTGACAATATGACCTCAAGGCACACAAACAAGCTTAATTTGCTGAAAACTGAACCACAACTTGCTCATATATACAACTAGAGGCCTAAATTGAATATGAGCTCAATTATCTTTAAGAATAAAATGTGAACATTCATATGCTCTTTCTGATGGCTAACAAAAAAAAAAAAAAAAAAAAAAAGGAAGAGAAAAAAGAAAAAGAAAAATTGTCCTTGACCAGATGAAAAAGATCTAACCATATCTTGTCAATAGTTACATTTTTCTGCTTCATCTTGTATGATTTAATCCATTTGTTGAATGTCTGTGAGGGATAAGGATTCGATGTAGCATTCAATTCTTATTGCTGTTGTCCTACTCCATTCTTGTTAGGAATGGCCCCTTTTATTTTCTAAAGCGCTCTCTTACATTATAGTTTTGTTTGATCTTATTCAATTTTCTCATATAAATAGAAGGGATATTCTTTTTTTCATCTACAAACCATCTCTTCACCATCTCCACTCTCTTAATATATATATATTTTTTTTGAAAAACTCAAAATGGTAAAGTGAAGAGATGGTGGGGAGATGTTTTGTAGAATGCATTGTAGCATTCCTCTAAATAGAAGGAACAAGGTATGTCAATGTTGCATTCATGAATTCCTTACAATGGAATATGGAATTTGATTATGATACATTGTGTGATTTTGCATCACTTGAAGCTAGAGGATCTTACACTTAGCTCTACCCTTGTTCAAAAGTTCAAAATACAATTAATTGGTTTGTTTTAAATATTTACGACAGAATGGTTAGGATCCATGTTACTTTTTTGCCGAACAATGTGGTGTCCAAAGAGTATTAGTCTTACTTGAAATTAACTTCTAATCATTGCTGCGAAATGATGAGGACTTGTAGTAAATCAATTACTAGAATGGAGTACAAGGAAGGAGACTTGCAAAGCTCACTTTGCCAGCTATAACAAGCTTGTTTACCAATTAAAAGCGGTTGATAACTCATTATTACGCCACACATTCTATGTATTTACTTAAAAAGCACTAGACAATTGAGAATCAGCCATGTGAACGAGTATCAATAAGTGTCTTTAATGATGTTATGCTCTTCATGTGCTATGACCATTCCTTTTGTCTCTTATCCATCTTTCAATATTCTCAATTCCATTGGATTTGTAATTTTAACATCTTTAGGTCTACCTTTACAGGGGAAATTAGATAGAAAAAATGATGAATTGTCTAGGTCACCCAATTTCTTGTTTAGGCATTGGACTCTCCAATTCTTTGGATTGTTCCAGCACACTGCAGGTTGCTATTTATGATAACCTTGCATACAAAGAACCGGAAGATGAGATATAATTGCATTGTTCTTGTATCATTTAAGTGTAATCAAATATTAGTGTTTGAAACTGAAGTGAACTTTTCTTATGTTCCTCTCAAATCAGTGCATGCCCCACGTTTCCAAATATTTATATTTCTTGGGCAATGTGATGGTAATTAACCTTTCCAAATAATTATGCAGGTGAACACATTCAAGAAAGCATGTGTAGCTGCTTATCCAAGTACCGTGCAGCACGACATTGTTTGGTTTTGGCCAAACACTGATCCTCAGTACAAAGATATTCTTGTGGAGAGAAAACCTCCTTACATCCCACAACTAGATGATCCTTCCTATACTAAATTAATGGGAAATAGAGATATTCCTTACGGGTGTGTTTTCCCACTACTTCTGATTTAAACTCATTTTACCACTTCTTAAACCAACCTAGAGACTATTGTTTCTACTCATGTAACTGTATGTGGCCTTATTTTCTGTTATATATGAAAGAACTTTAGGCACACATAATGTTGAAATATAACGTATTAATATTTTCTTTCTATATTTTGGCTAATTTCATTAGAGATTGGATCTTCTTGCCTGATAAAATTTTCTTCTTCCTTTTTATTGGTGAAAATATCATATGGAAGTTCTTCAAATGAATGTATTACTAAAAGTTGGGCATTTCAAATTCAGGGTTTAGTTTTTCTTTTTATTCTTTCACCTATTTTCTCTTAAGCAGATCTGATCGAGAGTATATTGATGTTGAATTTTCAGTTATGAGGTATTGATTGAAAATCTTATGGACCCTGCTCATGTTCCATATGCACATCATGGAATTATGAAAACTCCACGACCCAAAAACAGATAAGCACTTTCTCATAATCCTTATTTCCGGTCAATGTGTCCTGTTATCTTAATTTATAACTAAAATAAAGTTGCCTTCACAGTAAAGGCTGATAGAGAGGGGGGCAGGCCGCTTGAATTGATGATTGAAAAGTTAGACATCAATGGCTTCAATGGAAGTCAGGACTTCGGCTTAAGCAAATTTATTCCCCCGTGTGTGTTTTATGCTTATACTAACCCTGTGGTGGATCAAACCAATGGATCTGCAACATCAAGTGGAATTGAGAAGGTAAACATTAGGTTGATCCATCGTTCATGCTACGCTGATCAACCAAAATTGGGAATTTTTTTAATCCTCATTTATTTGTTTTTTGTTTTTTGCTTTTTGTTTTTTTGTTTGTGTTCTTAGTTTTTCTATTTACATAAAGTTTGGTTAATGCAGAAAATGTCAGTGCAGCGGAAATCTGCTTTGATTTTTATTTGTATTCCGGTTAGTCCAGGTAGTAGCAGACTGATATGGACCTTCCCAAGAAACTTTGGTATTTGGATTGATAAAGTTGTGCCACGATGGATCTTTCATGTGGGACAAAACCTGATTTTAGATTCTGATTTATACCTTCTTCACGTTGAGGTGATTCCCATCTCTTATACTATTGCATAGTTGTTTCATCTTGATAATCGGTTTATTTCTATTACACGACTTTTTTCTTTTTAGGAGTTACAAATAAAAGTCATTGGTAAGATCACCGGATCAACCATTCTGACAGATTCCATGGTTCTGCTATTATGAAAGACAACATATAGGATATAACTTCCAATATAGTATAAACTCAACTGGCGTTCCAGATATAATTTGAGAGTGAAAAAGAAACAACACATGGTGGGGAAAATTTGAGGAAAATCCTTAATTCGAGCAACATATAGGATTTTCTTGTTATATTTTTTGTTGGCAAGATTTGAACATAAGACTTAATCCAAACCCACCCTGCTTTTTACAACATGAGGTAAAGCCAAAAGTTCTAGGCAAACGCAGTGCACTACTATAACATGCTGTGATGGGTAACTTCGTTTCTTTCCCAGCAAAGCATTACTCTTTAGCTTAGTTTCCAGCAAGAAGAGAAGAAAATAGGTTGTGACTGCTGTTCTTGATATATATGTTTACTACCAGTCACAGAAATCACTGAATAACATTATAGTACATTGTTGATTAGTAACATCTGACTCTTGAGTTCTTTCTATAGGAGCATAAGATAATGGATGCCGGTCCTACCAACTGGCAGAAAGCTTGTTTTGTACCAACAAAGTCAGATGCTCTTGTGGTTGGATTTAGAAAATGGTTAAACAAGTATGCTGGTGGGCAAGTTGATTGGAGAGGCAAGTATAGTGGAGCTCTTCCTCAAACTCCTCCTAAAGAACAGCTGATGGACAGGTAATTCAGAAAACTACTAATGTGGATTTGAGCTTCAATTTGATTACATTTTTTGGCTCTGGAAATTGGTAACTTTTCTTTTCCTCATACATTTTTTGAGAATGTTACAAGAGTACCAAAATCTCTGCAGAAGCCTAGAAGCTAAGCCTATTTCTCATTGCAACCACGAAACAATGATCCTTTACTTGTCCCAATATCACTCACAAACTATGCTTTACATCAAATCAGCTTACTAAATTATACTTGTTATAATGCCTTCAGACTACTTTTCTCCGGACAATGTTTTCCTCCAAATCCTACGTGAAAAAATGCATATGCTCTAAGGATATATTTCAGATTAATAGATTGTGTTGGAGGCAATACATTCATATTCCTCTGTTTGTGTGGTGGTCCTTGGAACTAGCTGTGTCAATTATAAGAAATAGCTCATCGAAACTAGTTTTCCCCATCTTTTTCAGGTACAGGTCCCATGTGGAGAACTGCCGCAGTTGCAGCGTTGCATATAAAGGCCTCAATGTGCTTGAAGTTGTCCTCAAAGTTGCCTGTATTGCTTTAATTGGGATTGTTGCTGCAGCCAAACAGGGTGCAATGTCAGCAGCTGCGAGAACCACATTGGCTTCAATGGCGGTGATATGCTATGCATCATCAATATGGTTGGCCCACTTCATTTACAAAAATTTCCATTTCCATGACTACAATCATGCTTTTCGCTGAGGATAGTCTCTCACTTACTGTTTGGCCTTCAAAAAACCCACATTCGGTTGTGTAAAAATATTATATGTAAAGATTAATGAAAAGTAAGATTGATTGGGTTGTTTGCGGGCGACACCGCCCGAGCGGGTGCAAAAAGCAAATCTTCCCCAGTTTTGAGGATGGAATTGTCATTTTGGAAGGTGGCGTTTTCAGACTCGGTGAATAGCTTGGTCACGGCTGGAGCAGACTCCAGCCATGAATCTGGGGGTTGGTAGGTGATGGCAATCACTGCAAATATGAGAACTGAGAAACACAGATTGCTTATCAGTTTAGCAGGTTCTGCCCAATGGGCTCAGCGCTTGGATTCGCCTCTTTCATGGGTTTGTCTTGAAAGTCTTGATCTTTCAAGAAAAACCCAAACACCCAGATCCCCCAAACTCCTTGGTCTCTGTTCAGATCTTGAAATCAGTGCAAGAAAGCAAGTGGTTTTGTGAAACAAACTAAAGAAAGTGATGAAATTGAAGTGGAAAGAGAATGGGGGACAGCGCTTTTACTTACGGTCGATAATGGGAGATCTATCTCTGGTGGGTCTAGCTGAGATGACTTTGAGTTTATTGATCTTTCCTTGGTGCTAATAACATGGATGGAGCCATTTGCTCATAGCATGTTTCAATTTTTTGTTCCTTTGTTAATAAGCTAAAGGCGTTGTTAATAAGCTATAGGCAAGGAGGGTGTTGGATTGTCTAAATCAGTGAGTTGGGTACACCCCGTTACACCCATGGTGGTTTTAGCAATGATAATTAAGTTTTCTTTTTTCTTTTTAAGGGTTAATTATTTATTTGTTATATATGTGTGTGAGGCATTTAAGCTATGTTATATGTGTAATTTTCTTTAGTTCTATAGTAACAAACACCACCACGAGCACGAGTTGAGAAGAGATTGAACTAGTGAAACGATTGTGACACATCAGTTTATAGTTTTATTGACTAAAACAATACATCATATGAGATGATAATACATCAATTTGTAATCAAACTTTTGAAAAGAGACTCGAAGAGCATTTCTCTTGATGAAATTTTTTTTTTTCGTATTATGAAGGCGTGTCAAAGAATATATTTGAGAAGTCGAAGACTAGACGAACAAGTTAGTTTGATGGCAGAGTGAGCAAGTTTTTGCAACAAATTGAACCAACAATTTGAAAGTATCAACAATAGGAAGGAATTGGAGATTGGATTAATAAGCGGGCACCCTTTCGGCTCATGGTCAAGGACTCAAGAAAAATGACTGAAACCCATTTTGATCATAGACCATCCCATGGCTTTGGCAATAGTTCAGTCACCTTCGGTAGTTCGGCCGATTTGAGGTGGCCCAACCATTTCTTTTTTTTTTTTTAATTTTTTTTTAATCTTATTACAAGCACACTTGTGACAATATCATGGTGCTGACGTGGCACGTCGATGGATTCGGACAAATTTTCAAACGAAATACGCGTTCAAAGAGCTATTAACGAAACCAACCACTCATTTTTGCATTTTTGGCTACAATCAGTCATTCACACCACAAATATATCCACGTTATCCATTCAACTGTAGAAACAACTAACCATTTCAAATTTTCAGGCTTTCTTGTCCGTATAATTCAGAGCTTCGAGCTCAGTCACAAACTTTACTTACGAAGTTTGCATCTTTTCTCTAGTTTGAGCTGTGAAAGAAGCAACCATGGAATCTTTGAAAGCGCCGTCTGTTCCTTCAGTTTACATCCGAACTACGCTTAGCAAAACCCAATTCAGAAAACCCATGTTCTTGAATTTTCATTTCAATCCAACTCCCACTTCTTCTTTCTCATTAGTTGACAAAAACCAATCCAGGTTCAAGCTGTTTACCGCCATATCATCCACGGTTTCGACAGAACCCGCAAACCCACCTGAGCCAGAGCTTGAAACCCGCAGACAAGGTGAGAAATTTGATTGGTATGCACAGTGGTATCCGGTTATGCCGGTCTGTGATCTGGACAAGAGGGTGCCTCATGCGAAAAAAGTGATGGGTCTTGATGTGGTTGTGTGGTGGGATAGAAATGAGAGTGTTTGGAAAGTGTTTGATGATACCTGTCCTCATAGGTTGGCTCCACTGTCTGAAGGAAGGATTGATCAGTGGGGCAGGTTGCAGTGCGTGTACCATGGTTGGTGCTTTAATGGTTCTGGTGATTGCAAATTCATCCCTCAAGCACCTCCTGATGGCCCTCCGGTAATAACTCTTGATTGAAATCTCCATTGTTGGGAACTTGGGACAGCATTTTGCCAGTGCTTTTGCATGTTTTCTGATGCTTTGAGTATATTTGGTAGGATTCTTGTCACATGTGTGCAAAATATGGAATCTGTTAATTTTATCCAATATTAGGTTAAACCAATATTCCAAATTTCGTTGCTTGGCCTATGCCTTCTTATTACCTACACAGAACAATCAATGAAGTAATGAATTAACCACTTTGAAATCCCCTCTTAGTATTATTTGCATAATAGACATAATTGTATTTACAAGTAGCTTGTCCTCATTTATATATGTTAAATCACCACTTATCCCAAAAGCTTGAGCCGGTGAAAAATGGTTGTTTTAATCATTTAGTTAATACTCTAATACTCCTCATCACGTGTAGGACCAAACAACGTACATGTAGACTATTTGATTTGAAATAGAGGATAAATGGCAAAGATAAGGTTCAAATTCGGGACATTTACTATAATATAAGCTTTTGGAATAAGTGGTTATTTGACAAAATGACCTCAAGGCACACAAACAAGCTTAATTCGCTGAAAACGGAACCACAACTTAGACATAGAACTAGGGGCCTAAATTGAATATGAGCTCAATTATCTTTAAGTATAAAATGTGAACATTCATATGCTCTTTCTGATGGCTAACTCTTTTCCTTTTTGTCGTCTTTCCTGAAAAAGAAAAAGGAAGAGAAAAGAAAAAGGAAAAATTGTCCTTGACCAGATGAAAAAGATCTAACCATATCTTGTCAATAATTACATTTTTCTGCTTCATCTTGTATGATTCATCCATTTGTTGAATGTCTGTGAGGGATAAGGATTCGATGTAGCATTCAATTCTTATTGCTGTGTCCTACTCCATTCTTGCTAGGAATGACCCCTTTTACTTTCTAAAGCGCTCTCTTACATCACAGTTTTGTTTGATCTTATTCTATTTTCTCATACAAATAGAAGGAACAAGGTATGTCAATGTTGCATTCAAGAATATTCCTTGCAATGGAATATGGAATTTGATTATGATACATTGTGTGATTTTGCATCACTTGAAGCTAGAGGATCTTACACTTAGCTCTACCTTTGTTCAAAAGTTCAAAATACAATTAATTGGTTTGTTTTAAATATTTATGACAGAATTGTTAGGATCCATGTTACTTTTTCGCCGAACAAGGTGGTGTCCAAAGAGTATTAGTCTTACTTGAAACTTCTAATCATTGCTGCAAAATGATGAGGACTGGTAGTAAATCAATTACTAGAATGGAGTATAAGGAAGGAGACTTGCAAAGCTCACTTTACCAGCTCTAACAAGCTTGTTTAATGTTTACCAATTAAAAGCGGTTGATAACTCATTATTACGCCACACATTCTATGTATTTACTTAAAAAGCTCTGGACAATAGAGAATCAGCCATGTGAAGGAGTATCAATAAGTGTCACTAATGTTATTATGCTCTTCATGTGCTATGGCCATTCCTTTTGTCTCTTATCCATCTTTCAATATTCTCCATTCCATTGGATTTGTAATTTTGACATCTTTAGGTCTACCTTTACAGGGGAAATTAGATAGAAAAAATATGATGAATTGTCTAGGTCACCCAATTTCTTGTTTAGGCGTTGGACTCTCCAATTCTTTGGATTGTTCCAGCACTCTGCAGGTTGCTATTTATGATAACCTTGCATGCAAAGAACCGGAAGATGAGATATAATTCCATTGTTCTTGTATCATTTAAGTGTACGTAATCAAATATTACAATGTTTGAAACTGAAGTGAACCTTTCTTTTGTTCCTCTCAAAGCAGTGCATGCCCCACGTTTCCAAATATTTCTAGTTCTTGGGCAATGTGATGGTAATTAACCTTTCCAAATAATTATGCAGGTGAACACATTCAAGAAAGCATGTGTTGCTGCTTATCCAAGTACAGTGCAGCACGACATTGTTTGGTTTTGGCCAAACACTGATCCTCAGTACAAAGATATTCTTGTGGAGAGAAAACCGCCTTACATCCCACAACTAGATGATCCTTCCTATACTAAATTAATGGGAAATAGAGATATTCCTTACGGGTGTGTTCTCCCACTACTTCTGATTTAAACTCATTTTACCAAAAAAAATTTCTTTTGTGGATCCCACATACAACACTTTTTCAAATGTGTCCCCATCAAACCGCTTTGTAATTTTTACCATTTTCAAAACTCTATTCAAAACTCAAAACCCCAAATACTTCTTAAATCTTTACCAAACCAACCCATAGACTATTGTTTCTACTCATGTAACTATATGTGGCCTTATTTTCTATTATATATTAAAGAACTTTTAGGCACACATAATGTTGAAATATAACGTATTAATATTTTCTTTCTATATTTTGGCTAATTGTATTAGAGATTGGATCTTCTTGCCTGATAAAATTTTCTTCTTCCTTTGTCTCCTGGGCATGAGAATAAACTGCTTAGCCCGTCAGGGGTGAAAGCTCCTGGATTACTTGGTAACTGGTTCTGGCGGGTGGAGTCAATTACCCGTAGGAGTTTGATTAATGGTGATGATTGTTGTACAGTATACTTTTGCGACGTGCAATTAATCTGAGTAAAGTTCTCCTATGTTATCAAAAAAAAAAAAAAAATTCTTCTTCCTTTTTATTGGCAAAAATATCACATGGAAGTTCTTCAAATGAATGTATTACTAAGAGTTGGGCATCTCTAATTCAGGGTTTAGTTTTTCTTTTTATTCTTTCACCTATTTTCTCTTGAGCAGACTTGATTGAGAGTATATTGATGTTGAATTTTCAGTTATGAGGTATTGATTGAAAATCTTATGGACCCTGCTCATGTTCCATATGCACATCATGGAATTATGAGAACTCCACGACCCAAAAACAGATAAGAACTTTCCCATAATCTTTATTTCCAGTCAATGTGTCCTGTTATCTTAGTTTAGAACTGAAATAAAGTTTCCTTCACTGTGAAGGCTGATAGAGAGGGGGGAAGACCGCTTGAATTGATGATTGAGAGTTTAGACATCAATGGCTTCAAGGCAAATCAGGAGTGGAGCTTAAGCAAATTTATTCCCCCGTGTGTGTTTTATGCTTATACTAAACCTGTGGTTGATCAAGCTAATGGATCTGCATCATCAAGTGGAACTGAGAAGGTAATACATTAGGTTGATCCATTGTGCATGCTAAGCTGATGAACCAAAATTGGGAATTTTTTTAATCCTTATTTATTTATTTATTTATTATTATTATTATTATTTTTTGTGTGTGTGTGTTCTAATACTTCTTTTTATGTAAATTTTGGCTAATGCAGAAAACATCAGTGCAGCGGAAATTTGCTTTGATTTTTATTTGTATTCCAGTTAGTCCAGGTAGTAGCAGACTGATATGGAGCTTCCCAAGAAACTTCGGTCATTGGATTGATAAAGTTGTGCCACGATGGATATTTCATGTGGGGCAAAACCTGATTTTAGATTCTGATTTATATCTTCTTCACGTTGAGGTGACTCCCATGTCTTATGTCATTGCATAGTTGTTTCATCTTGATAATCGGTTTATTCTATTACACATGACTTTTTTCTTTTTAGGAGTTACAAATCAAAGTCATTGGTAAGATCACCACATCAACCATACTGACAGATTCCAGGGTTCTGCTATTATGAAAGACAACATATAGGATATAACTTTCAATATAATATAAACCCAACTGGCATTCCAGAAATAATTTGAGAGTGAAAAAGAAACAACACATGGTGGGGAAAATTTGAGGGAAATCCTTAATTCGAGCAACATATAGGATTTTCTTGTTATATTTTTTGTGAGCAAGATTTGAACATAAGACTTAACCCAAACCCACCCTGCCCTTTACAACTTGAGGTAAAGCCAAAAGTTCTGGTCAAAGACAGTCACCTCTTTTCTATATGAAAATAACATGCAGTGATGGGTAACTTCGTTTCTTTCCTAGCAAAGCATTACTGACTCTTGAGTTCTTTCTATAGGAGCGTAAGATAATGGATGCCGGTCCTACCAACTGGCAGAAAGCTTGTTTTGTACCAACAAAGTCAGATGCTCTTGTGGTTGGATTTAGAAAATGGTTAAACAAGTATGCTGGTGGTCAAGTTGATTGGAGAGGCAAGTATAGTGGAGCTCTTCCTCAAACTCCTCCTAAAGAACAGCTAATGGACAGGTAATTCAGAGAACTACTAACATGGATGTGAGCTTCAATTTGATTACATTTTTCGGCTCTGGAAAGTGGTAACTTTTCTTCTCCTCTAAGATTTTTGAGAATGTTACAGGAGTACCAAAATCTCTGCAGAATCCTAGAAGCTAAGCCTGTTTCTCATTGCAACCATGATCCTTTACTTGCCCCAATATCATCCACAAACTATGCTTTATATCAAATCAGCTTACAAATGTTATAATGCCTTCAGACTACTTTTCTCTGGACAAATTTTTCCTCAAAATCCTCTCATACAATCTATTAAATCGAGATTTTTCCTTAAGAGTACATGATTATCACATGCTCTAAGGGTAGATTTCAGATTAATAGATTGTTTGAAGGAATTTTCTCAAACCCAGTTTAGAAAAAATTGTCATTTTCCCTTTGTGGAAATTGGAGGACATTGAAAGTAGAGATTGTTGCTTTTTGAAGAGCTAAAATACAGACCATTGTTGGAGATGCTCTTCTAAGATTTAGAAAGCTCCTACTCTTAGAGCAAGACATTCATATTCATCTTTTTGTGTGGTGGTCTCTTTAGAACTAGCTGTGTCAATTATAAGATATAGCTCATCGAAACTAGTTTTCATCATCTTTTTCAGGTACAGGTCCCATGTGGAGAACTGCCGCAGTTGCAGCGTTGCATATAAAGGCCTCAATGTGCTTGAAGTTGTCCTCAAAGTTGCCTGTATTGCTTTAATTGGGATTGTTGCTGCAGCCAAACAGGGTGCGATGTCAGCAGCTGCGAGAACGACATTGGCTTCAATGGCGGTGATATGCTATGCATCATCAATATGGTTGGCCCACTTCATCTACAAAAACTTCCATTTCCATGACTACAATCATGCTTTTCGCTGAGGATAGTCTCTCAATTATACTGTTTGGCCTTAAAAAAAAACCCATATTCGGTTGTGTAAAAATATTATATATATTATATGTAAAGATTAATGAAAAGCAAGATATGTATATATATATATACCATAAATGCATCGCCTAAACATTATTATATATGATGAATTCAAACAATTCATGCACATCAATTTGGATGATTATGCATGAGAACAAATTAAACATTAATTTTGAACCTATATATATATATATTGACTCAACTTTCATGTAATTTCAAATTGTATGCAGTTTTTTAACCTACTCTTGACCGAAAGCCAATGAAATGCGGCAACGCAGCGCATGCCTTGACGGCTCTTCTTCTCATTATTATACTAGTTATTGTCAGAATAAGGGATCAAGATGATCCTAACATAATCATAAAACAATGGTTTTTTTTTTTTTAAAAAAAAAAAAAAAAATCACAGATGACTTAATTTATTTGAGAAAGTAATCAAAGTATCAAGCCTTTTCACAATAGCTGTACTAGAGAGTAGACAGCGGTGGTACTATTTTGATTTAGTCTTTATTTGATTTATTAGTTTCAAAAACAGATTTTTTCATACTTTTAAAGCAGCATTTTTTCTTAAAAAATACAAATAAAAAAAAGGTCGCTCATACCAAACCATTCGGATGGATGATGTTATTGATAGTGATAGGCGTTATAAAAGATAGGACAGAATTAAAGACTCTCCATAGGAAGACAACATGGAGATTGGGTAACAGGATCCTCTCCAGTCCATTATGGACCGGAGAATATCCAATTCATGGTTAAGATTTATTCTCAGAAATCTTATGGCTATAAATGAGACACATATCACACTAATAAAAATAATAATAAAATATTATTTTAAATTTAAAAAAATAA
>NC_081550.1:489393-494746 GCF_901000735.1 Corylus avellana
CCCCTTGTTTTTTTCTTAATTTATTATTATTATTTTTTTAATTTAAAATAATATTTTATTATTATTTTTATTAGTAGAATATGTGTCTCATTTGCAGCCATAGGATTTCTAATAAAAAATCCTAACCATGAATTAGATATTCTCCAGTTTATAATGAGCTGGAGAGGATCCTGTTCCGAAGATTGGAGTGTGTAGATATGATTAGCTTCGCGAGAAAGTATTGGGATAAGCCTTTTGTAATAAAAAGAAAAGGAAATTAAAAAGAGATAAATCCATATAAGATAAAGATACCAACAATTCAGAAAGGTGAAAAAATTCTTAATTATGAGATTTACCTTCCTGAATAGGTATTGCCGTATTGGATTATCCATCTTACGAGGCAAGTAAGTTTTATAGTGACTCATATTTATTGTCTAAATTGCTAAAATTTGAATTCTCAACTATGGGCACCAAATTAGCGGTTGTGAATGGCTTGGCAATAATTAAATAATAGGATAGGATTAGGACCATTGCAGCATGAGTAATTCTAAGTAACCTACTTATGTCTTATTTGGATCCTATTAAGAATGATGTGGCTATTAAAATCACCATTGAGTTTGTGATTGATCATTATTAAATTTTGATCAAATGATAATTTTAATAACCACATCATTTTTAGTAGAATACAAATAAGCCTCCTAGAATTACTCTCGATATGTAGTGCATCTTTTTAAGCAAAGTTGTGCAGGGTATAAATGTGTGAGTCGACCAAGGGAAGCGGAATATGAGAGAATTAGAGCAGCTGGGAAAATGGGTAGCATTCAAGAGCTTCCACAAACATTTGGCTATTTTGTTGAGCCCTTTTTTTTTTTTTTTTTTTTTGAGAAATATTTTGTTAAGCCATGAGTATTCATATTGGGCTCAATAACTTTTTAGCTATTTTGGTTAGCCTAATAGCAAAAAATACTTTACATCCAACTCAATAAAATGACTAAAGATTTCTTGAGCTGCTACAGTGCTAAGCAAATTTCCTAAGCACCATAACTGATCAACAAATCTTTAGTTATATTAATAATAATAAAAAAAAATTGTTCTATTTCTTCCTTAATTGGGAAGCACTCACATCCGACTCAACAAATATTTAGCTAAAATTTAGTTAGAAAATACTTTTTTTTTTTTTTTTTTTTGTTTTAGTTATCCACTTTTTCAAATTTCTTATATCTGGCTCAACATGTTAACTATTTACTTTTACTCTTCTATTTAAAATATTATTTTTTAAATCTACTTTTCCTATTTCCCAAGAAAGAGAGAGAGCAAGATTATTTTTATTATCAATATAAATAAGGATTTGTTGAGCTACAATGTTCAACAAATCCATTGAGCCCGATGTGGAGTATTTTTTGTTACATTGCTAATTAAAATAGCCAAAAAGCTAATTTATTGAGGCCAATGTAGATAGTTAAAATACTGGAGGTAGATGCACTAAATTTTAACTAAATTCCTACCAGAGGTTACAAAGAAAAACTAATTTACTATTGACACGCAGGTTTAACAGAGAAGTGTGTTCCATGTGTCACCGACGCTGCGGCGCACCGTGAATTCCTCTCAGAACGTGGTTGTGTTGTACGGCCATGAGTAACCTTCATGAAATCAGGATCTTGTTAGCTGTCAATTACCTTGGACCTTGAAGTCAGTGTCTCGAGGATTTGTGGTGTTTTGCCCCTTTCTCAAACGAGGGAAAGGCTGTAGTATTTATAACAATATTTTTACATCAGAAATCGAGAAACATATCGCATCTTCTCTGTACAATATTAGAAATCGACAAACAAATCTTATTTTTGCTGTAATTTTTCTTTTGATATTACACGTCGGTTGGCTGTGACAAGATGGCGTACTGCTGCATTGTGCTGTGGAAGTTTTGTCATATATTTTGGATATTGCTGCTGTCAGTTGATTTTGATGAGGAGAAAAGATATTAGTCTTAACAGAGACGTAATATGTGTATATATATGTGAGCAAAGGGAAGCGGAATATGAGAGAATAGATCAGCAGCTGGGAAAATGGGTAGCATTCCAGAGCTCCCACTGGGCTCTAAAGCCTCAAATGGAAAGACCATTCCACTTGTAGGCTTCGGCACTGCCGAATATCCTTTTGGCAACTCCTTTGAAACCATGAGAGAATATATTCTTCATGCAATCAAGCTGGGATTCCGACACTTCGACACTGCTGCTCTTTACCAGTCCGAGCAGCTTCTCGGGGAAGCCATAGATGATGCTCTCCGCCTTGGCTTTATCAACTCCAGGGACGAACTCTTCATCACTTCCAAGCTTTGGTGCAGCGATGCTCACCACCATCATGTCCTCCCTGCTCTTCACAAAACACTCAAGTAATAGAACCAAACTCCCCAAGTTGTTATTTTATGTCTGCTTAAGCTTTTGAGATATATAAATAGTTATTTAAAATGTCTTGAATTCGAATCTTATTCGCGTCTCTTTATAAGACAAGAACATATATAGTACATATCAGATAAGAGGTTGTGAGTTTCAACTTAACCATTAAGTTGTGTTTTCTTAGAAGTATAGTAGTGACTGAATAAGATTTGTCATATGTGCAGCAATCTGAAGTTGGAGTATGTTGATCTTTATCTCATTCACTGGCCAGTAAGCATTAAGCCTGGGGCATATGAGCTGCCTTTTAAGAAGGAAGACCTCCTTCCCACAGATTTCAAGTCTGTATGGGAAGCTATGGAGGAGTGTCAAAAGCTTGGCCTGGCCAAATCAATTGGTGTAAGCAACTTCTCATGCAGAAAGCTTGAAACCCTACTTGCCACAGCAAACATCCCCCCAGCAGTCAATCAAGTTGGTCTTCTTCTTCTTCTTCTTCTTCCTTTTTTCAATAATCATTAATGTTTTTCTTTAAGATTTTGGATTAATGCATCATTATATTGTTGCATGCTTTGCTTTTGGAAGGTGGAGATGAATCCGCTTTGGCAACAGAAGAAGCTGAGAGAGTTTTGTGAGAAGATGGGTATACATATCACTGCTTACTCTCCCTTGGGAGGCAAAGGAACACTGTGGGGAACAAACTGGGTAATGGAATGTGAGGTGCTAAAGGAGATTGCCAAGGCAAAAGGAAAAACTGTTGCTCAGGTAACTTATTGGGGAGGAAGGGAAATTTTTTCTTAAATAGAATATATAGGAAAAGAAATCAACCTAAACATGCAATTCCAAGCAGGCCCTTAGTGTTAACTACCAACCTAGTCAAATTATGAAGCTTTAGGAATAATACGTATTTTAAGATCAGTTTGGATCTGTGGTTTTAAAATGTACAATATTTTTTTAAAAAAAGCGATTTTCCAAAGATACAATTTACAAAATCAAGGGATGCAAGCACGCTTATATATCCAAACGTATAAGGCGCGCGGAGAGCATAAAAATGGATCAAAGGATATTTTTTTTTTTTTTTTTCCTTCTAAAGGATAATAATTTTAGTTAGTGTGTTTATATATTTATTTATTTTTTTCTTAATTAGTAAAATGGATTGAATTTAACTTAATTATTTAAGCAATATGGTAATTCTGTTGTTATGTGAAGGTTTCTCTAAGATGGGTATATGAGCAAGGAGTGAGTGTGCTTGTGAAGAGCTTTAACAAGGAGAGGATGAAAGAAAACCTTGACATATTTGAGTGGAAGCTGAGCCATGAGGATTCACAAAAGATAAGTCAAATTCCGCAGTGTAAAGGATTTCCTGGAATTGAATTCATCTCTGATGAAGGCCCTTACAAGTCGCTTTCCGAGCTTTGGGATGGAGAGATCTAGAATTGCATAAGAAAGCTTTTATGCTTTGGCTCCGTTTGTCCATGCTTTTTGGATAAGTTTTTGTTTGAAATAATGTTTAACGTGAAATAAAAGTAAAGATAGTTTAAAGTATTTTGTAAGCGTTTTGTATTTTAAATTGGTTAAAATTGCACTTCAGCTGTGTGGAATATATACTTAGAATCGTAACATGCTATTATACTTCCAAATTCAACATCCACAGGGACTCGCTCTATCTTATAGGTCAATCACCCCCTTCGTGACTCAACCCCGTCCGGCCCACATCATCCCAACTATACCCTCTTATCTCCCATCTTGCACAAAGCCCAACTACCTCCCTTCCTTAACTCAAGCCGGTCCAGCCCAATTCTATTCCTCAAGCTTTCCAAAACCCTCCCTTCCCAAAGCCCTACAGTACCCCAGCCCAGCCCTCTATCCCAAGCCTTTAGGTTCCCATAAATAAGAAGCGTTAGGGAGCAAAACAAATGAGTCAAGAAAAATTTTCAATCAGGAACCCGAAACAAGCAATAAGTCCACAATCTTTTACTTATTTATTTTGGAATTCATATTCATAAGTAGATGATTGAATTAGAATACACTGAAATCAAGTAAAACCGTGAAGAACATGCTCGAACTCGCTTAGTGAACGTCCGTTGAAATACTTTTGCTTGAGTTTCATGAAGGTTTGCAAGGCAAGCAGACTATCAGAACCCGCCCTCCCGACTTCACGGTCCAGCCCCAGAGTCTTGGCTACAATCTCTAATTCCAAGCCCGCATAGACTCCATCGCCGCAGAACTTGATCATGTGCTTCACGTCAAACGCCTTCTTACCAAAAAAGGATTTGATTAGATCCATAAACTCACTCTCGTGTAAGGGTAACACTTCTCCCCCAGTCAACATCTTTATAAAGTAACCAAAATCATAATCACTATGGAACGTGACCCACGTGATACGGGAGTTGCTCAACAGGCCAGACTTCAGGATTAGCCTGGCGAAGCGCAAGGAGTCGATACCCATAACTCGGTTATAGTCCAAGTAAATTTCTTGATCTTTCAGTAACTCAATGGTATTAATATGGTGAGAATGAATATGCTCGTCGAAATCCTTGAAGTTGAACTCCCAAACGTACGCCAAAAGATTTTCCGTTGGCATCGCAGAGAGCAAGACCCAATTGAATGATGCAGGTTGCCTCAACATTAAACTTCATTAGATTGTAAGGAGAAACTTCCTTGCCTTCTTTGGAAGTGAAAATATTGCCAGGGAAGTTGGTGGACATGGCCACAAAACAGTGATCGCATTTGGAAGAAGCCTCCATGAGTGCGGAGATCTCCTCCATCAGATTGTAATCCCAAACTTCCCTAACTATCAGACTCATTGTTGCTATTGTGTTGATTCCTTACTGTCTTAGGTTTGGATTCCTGACAAACTTAATTTAGATTTATTTGCATATAGGGGTTGGATTCCTAATCCCCGGCTGATGCTTCCCTTTTATACTCCTTTGGCTTAGCAATTTTAGTCATGTTTAACCTAGCTATCGCATCTTTTAAAAAAAAAAAAA
>NC_081550.1:494846-505050 GCF_901000735.1 Corylus avellana
AAAAGATTTTCCGTTGGCATCGCAGAGAGCAAGACCCAATTGAATGATGCAGGTTGCCTCAACATTAAACTTCATTAGATTGTAAGGAGAAACTTCCTTGCCTTCTTTGGAAGTGAAAATATTGCCAGGGAAGTTGGTGGACATGGCCACAAAACAGTGATCGCATTTGGAAGAAGCCTCCATGAGTGCGGAGATCTCCTCCATCAGATTGTAATCCCAAACTTCCCTAACTATCAGACTCATTGTTGCTATTGTGTTGATTCCTTACTGTCTTAGGTTTGGATTCCTGACAAACTTAATTTAGATTTATTTGCATATAGGGGTTGGATTCCTAATCCCCGGCTGATGCTTCCCTTTTATACTCCTTTGGCTTAGCAATTTTAGTCATGTTTAACCTAGCTATCGCTTCTTACAAAAAAAAAAAAAAAAATCGATCGACCCTTAGGAGTGGCCGAACCACCCCAAGGCCCTTTGGGGTGGTTCGGTTTGGGAGTGGCCGAACCACCCCAAAGCCAAAGGGAGTGGCCAGCCACCCCCAAATGGCTAAAATAGCCACCCCAAAATTTAATTAAATATAATTTTTTAATGTTTTTAATTTAAAAAAAATTATTATTATTTTTAATTAATTAATTATATGGACAGTGTCAAATCATGATTGGTGCTAACGTGTCGTTCTATCAAATTTTAGACGAAATTTTGACGAAGTGACTATCTCCATCTTTAGGCAAACTAGAGGGACCTCCTGTGATAAAAAGTAAATCTTAAAGGTCAAAAAATAAATAAGTTAAACCACATAGGTGAATAAGGTATTTAAACCCCCCAAAAAAAAAAAAAAAATGGTAGTTTGAAAACATAGAAAAATATATGTTTTCAAATCGCAAGTAATAGATACTTACAATTTTAAAGGTTAAATTGCGATTTTACTTAAAGCATAGCTGCGTTTTAAAAAATTGTGTCTAAATTACATATTTTGAACTTATTATTTTTAAATAACACATTTTGAAACCACGAAACGAAACGGACTGGAAAATCAATAGATATACTCACGAGGATCACATTGTAGATGAAGAAAATTACCCATTTATTATCTAGTCAAGTAGTCATTATCCATATAGACTCGTTCGTACTTATCTTCCAACTTCTAAGAAATCGGAGACATGTCAAAGCTTTAATGCAGACCATATGCAACAAATTTTCTTTTAATTTTCCACCTACCTTCACCACGCGGTATGACGTGATGAATATATATAGAGATTCTATGATCCTTACTCGGTTTTGAAAAGGTACCTTCTCGCACAAGCTGAAGGCTCAACCATTAGAAACAGAGCATTTGAAAAAAAAAAAAAAAAAAAAAAAAAAAAAAAAAACCCGTGAAAACTCACAATACAAGCAACTGCTGCTATTACTATTAGTGTGTGTGTGAGCTTGCTATGCTTCTTAATAGTTCCACGGACAGAGTTTCTCTTTAAATTGGGTTCGAGAAAATTTTTTTAACGTACTCTATCAAACTAACATATGTCCTTAAAACACGTGGTTCTCATGTGCATTGTTAATTTCTCCTTACTTGCAAGGTACATGAGGGGTCAGGGTCTACTAACAGTTTACGGTTTAGGTAATCCATGGAGCTCATATTAATCCTTTTGGACTTGAATGGATTAAATGGTGAAAACTATTTGAACAGATCAATATTGGACTTGAAAATCTAAAAGGAAGACAACTTAGTCCAGGCAATTCTCTGCATTCAATGCTCAGAAACAGCATACTACTTTTATGAGTTCAGTAATAATCATTGATAAAGAAAAATGAATGAATACCTTCTATTGTAAGAAAGGGCATCAAACCCACAAAATTGTACAATTTTTGTCTTGTATTGTACAAGATGAACAGAGAGAAAATGTATACATGATTTTGAATGAAAAGAATGAGAAAGAATTCCTATGTCATCTTTTCTATTGACACAAAAGAATATATGAATCAGAAAATTTGCTCTAACTCACAAAACATCAGGAATTGAAGGTGCTGATGTGCCTCTAATCAATGGGGAGGACTTTGTTCTTGAATGCTGATCGATTCTTCTTAAGAAACTTTCTTTCTCGAGTGGAGGTGACACAATGCTTGCTGCCATTTCTCTACCAGAACTTGATGGGGTCAGACCACTAATGAATCGAGGAGTAAAGCATGATCTAGAACGGGCAGTACTTCTTGGGGACAAGTTCATTTGCTCCAAAGCTCGGCATTGGAGCTCCGACGGATAGTCCCTTACACAGCCAATGCGAGGTCCAGCTCCTGTTGTCCATTTGCAAGACAACTGCTTCCCCAGTTGATAGGACAGCAATCCTTTGTGCGAACTGATCCTTTTGAGAATTGATTCTTCAGGAATGATTTCCACTTCACTCTCTTCATGCTGTTCGTTAAAAGATTTCTGCTCTCGAACCATGTAATCCATCTCGGAAGTGAAGCCTTCATCTGATGTTTCGTAACCATCTACTGGAGATTCTGGTAGCAAACTATTACGATGTGGTACAACGTCTTGTTTTTCGCTCTCTAATGTCTCATACAATTCATGCTTTTTTGGTATTTCAAGATTAGCCAATTTGCTACTGAGACTGCTTAGTCGGCTTGACATAGGCAGTTCCAATGCAGCAGCAGTCTCTTCTTCCATTGAATCAATTTTCTCTGGAGTCAAGTCTTCAGCATTGGCCTCTTCAGTCTCGGAGCCACTCAACTTTTGAGTCAAGTCCTCTTCGGATGAGTTGGTTCTGAGATGAATACTGCTTCCTTGCTTGCCAAACAGTTCATCTTCGTCATCAATTGGACTCATCTGAATATAACAGAAAATGACATTCTCAGTATATTGGCTTTTACTTGTTTATTCTGTAAGGGAAAAGAAAAAAATATTTTATATCATTTCAAAGAATATAAAGCCCTTTTATTTACCTTTACATCTCTGAGATCCACCTTGTTCTCTTTGAGGAAGGAGATAAAGTCCTTAAAGTTTTCCTCTGTAGGCTGATAATGACCGCTGTGAGGCCAAACTGCCTGTTGAAAAATAGCAGAAATGGTTATTAAGAAACTGTGCCGAAACTGGGAACTATGGTAAAAATGAAGAAAAACTTAGAAATTCTATGAGCTTTAATGCAATAGCTATACCTTCAGGATGCCATTCTCAATAACTAATCTCCCAGCAGCAGATGTAGCTCCTCCAGCCAAAAAGCTGGAATGCTGAAAAGTGCCTTTCTTCTTCTTGCCAACATACAAGGACATAGATGTGCTTAGAACAAAAATCCACTTAGCACCATTGGGTTCTCCAGTGGTGTGGAGGAGCTCCCTTGATTGCTTGTATAAGAACATTCCATCCTCCACAACAACTTCATAGGTCAACCTTTCCTTCTATCAAAAGTGAAAAAAAAGATTATCAGCAAATAGAATGAAAACAAATTGACGTAAAGAATGGTCAAGCAAAGATATAGAAGGCTCACCGGACCCAAGTACTTGATACACTGCTGTTGAAGTTTTGATCGAGGGCATTTTTCAACAATATTTATTTCCTTCCCTTCTCCTATATCCAGCCTGCATTTCCAAAACCAGCACCATTACATTCAAATCCAAATTCTTGACATCTATCTAGATTCAAAATTCATAATACTGAAGAAACATTTTGTTTAAAGAATATTACCAGTAGAAGAAGGGCTCTTTACTCTGAGAATGAAGCCATTTAACATAATAAAAGTGTAAATTATGTCCGTACCGATGCCGGGGATCAATCTGTTTCAGAAGAATAAAAATTGAAATCAGTAAAGGCTGATAAAGAAACAGAAAAAATATATTCTTAAAACTGATTTTTTTTTATCTTATGCAATTAACTTACAGCCTCAAGCCAGTGTTGTAAAGCAAGCTTCTGAGCTCTATCATTCTTTGATAAACCTTTTCCAACCTGCAATAACAAAAACAAAAATGATTAAACTTTGAAATAAATTACAAAACATAAAAACAGCACAAATCAATCCGTTTGAAATTCACCTTGGCAGCTCTGGTTCTTGCTCTTGACCATCGTGAGATGGCAGTTTCATGCTTCTCAATATCAAAGAATGATATAGAACTTCTCTTGAGTTCAGCAAAATCTAAGAGCTTCCACCTATAGTTCACACATATAAGTACATTAGCACAAGATAGAAACAAATCAGAAGTTTGTAAAAAAGGACATTGCAGATGCATGTAAATAGGATACATACCAGCTCTGCTCAACTAGAACTGCACAATCTGCAAGCTTCCTTCTGGTTCGGAAGCTTTTGTACACTTTCTGCAACTTTAGCGCAGCCCCGTGCTGGGGGTGGGCGGGATCCAAAATTGGCAATGGCTGGATCTTCACCAGCCCACCATCTGATCCTGGGGATTGATTATCCATCAGTTTGCTTTGTTGGCTGTTTGATGCAAGGGGCGTATGATTTTCTTTGTCTAGGGAAGGAGCCTTGACTGAGACCATTTTCTCCAACTTTCTATTTTTGAAGCTGACAAATGCTTCTATCATCATCTTTCCAGAACCTGAGGATTTCAGTATTGTGGTTTCAGAATCTTGACTTTTGGAACTGATAGATCGTACGAGAGTCTTGGCATCATCATCCCCAAAACTGATGGACTTCACAACAATAGATTCTAAGCCACTTTGCACATCACTGTATTAAGCAAATGGGCAGGAAAAATAAATTCCCATTTGACAGGGAAAGGTGTCTTAGCAACCTAATAAATCCAAATTCCTGTCAAAATAAAACAAATACATATTAGTGAATGGGAGTGCTACATATTTGATAATGCATCATATGGAACAAGCTCTTCTAAGTATGAACTGTAAAATCTTTATTTGATAAACCAGAGCAAACTTTAAAACAAACAATTAAAATATGAGCTTGAATCTACAAAACCTGTTGGAATAACAATAAATAATTAACAAGATGTGCAAACCAAATGGGTTTAGAAGAAATTAATGTAACAAAAAAAAAAGAAAAAAAGAAAAAAAAAGCCAATAACACCCATTTTCTCCTAACATAGCGTTGTCTATATGGTAGAAGTATCAATGATTCATATAACTAGGGAAAGCAATCCAATTCTTTGGATTGTTCCAGCACTCTGCAGGTTGCTATTTATGATAACCTTGCGTGCAAAGAACCGGAAGATGAGATATAATTCCATTGTTCTTGTATCATTTAAGTGTAATCAAATATTACAATGTTTGAAACTGAAGTGAACCTTTCTTATGATCCTCTCAAAGCAGTGCATGCCCCACGTTTCCAAATATTTATATTTCTTGGGCAATGTGATGGTAATTAACCTTTCCAAATAATTATGCAGGTGAACACATTCAAGAAAGCATGTGTAGCTGCTTATCCAAGTACAGTGCAGCACGACATTGTTTGGTTTTGGCCAAACACTGATCCTCAATACAAAGATATTCTTGTGGAGAGAAAACCGCCTTACATCCCACAACTAGATGATCCTTCCTATACTAAATTAATGGGAAATAGAGATATTCCTTACGGGTGTGTTCTCCCACTACTTCTGATTTAAACTCATTTTACCAAAAAAAATTTCTTTAGTGGATCCCACATACAACACTTTTTCAAATGTGTCCCCATCAAACCGCTTTGCAATTTTTACCATTTTCAAAACTCTATTCAAAACCCAAAACCCCAAATACTTCTTAAATCTTTACCAAACCAACCCAAATTAAGACTATTGTTTCTACTCATGTAACTATATGTGGCCTTATTTTCTGTTATATATTAAAGAACTTTTAGGCACACATAATGTTGAAATATATTAAGAGAGAGCGTAGAGCAGTTCCAGAAAAGAGTCTTTTATACACGTGAACAGTACACGTGAACAGTATTTCTTTGTTGTAAATGTGTTGGTGATTTGTTATAACCAGTTGGAGTTAGTTGTTAGTAGTTAGAAGCTTGTTAAACTTATAATCAAATGTATAAATACTGCTTCATGTATCTTGAAACAAGTTGAGTTGAATATATGAGAGAATTGATTCACTCTCTGTTTTCCACTTGTTCTTGAGTTTTCTTCCTTTTTCTTGCATTCTTTTTGTTACGAATTGCAAAGTTTGACATAACGTATTAATATTTTCTTTCTATATTTTGGCTAATTGTATTAGAGATTGGATCTTCTTGCCTGATAAAATTTTCTTCTTCCTTTTTATTGGCAAAAATATCACATGGAAGTTCTTCAAATGAATGTATTACTAAGAGTTGGGCATCTCTAATTCAGGGTTTAGTTTTTCTTTTTATTCTTTCACCTATTTTCTCTTGAGCAGATTTGATCGAGAGTATATTGATGTTGAATTTTCAGTTATGAGGTATTGATTGAAAATCTTATGGACCCTGCTCATGTTCAATATGCACGTCATGGAATTATGAAAACTCCACGACCCAAAAACAGATAAGAACTTTCTCATAATCCTTATTGTCAGTCAATGTGTCCTGTTATCTTAGTTTAGAACTGAAATAAAGTTTCCTTCACTGTGAAGGCTGATAGAGAGGGGGGAAGACCGCTTGAATTGATGATTGAGAGTTTAGACATCAATGGCTTCAAGGCACATCAGGAGTGGAGCATAAGCAAATTTATTCCCCCGTGTGTGTTTTATGCTTATACTAAACCTGTGGTTGATCAAGCTAATGGATCTGCATCATCAAGTGGAACTGAGAAGGTAATACATTAGGTTGATCCATTGTGCATGCTAAGTTGATGAACCAAAATTGGGAATTTTTTTAATCCTTATTTATTTGTTTATTTATTTATTTATTTTTTGTGTTCTAATACTTCTTTTTATGTAAATTTTGGCTAATGCAGAAAACATCAGTGCAGCGGAAATTTGCTTTGATTTTTATTTGTATTCCGGTTAGTCCAGGTAGTAGCAGACTGATATGGAGCTTCCCAAGAAACTTTGGTCATTGGATTGATAAAGTTGTGCCACGATGGATGTTTCATGTGGGGCAAAACCTGATTTTAGATTCTGATTTATATCTTCTTCACGTTGAGGTGACTCCCATCTCTTATGTCATTGCATAGTTGTTTCATCTTGATAATCGGTTTATTCCATTACACATGACTTTTTTCTTTGTAGGAGTTACAAATCAAAGTCATTGGTAAGATCACCACATCAACCATACTGACAGATTCCAAGGTTCTGCTATTATGAAAGACAACATATAGGATATAACTTTCAATATAGTATAAACCCAACTGGCATTCCAGAAATAATTTGAGAGTGAAAAAGAATCAACACATGGTGGGGAAAATTTGAGGGAAATCCTTAATTCGAGCAACATATAGGATTTTCTTGTTATATTTTTTGTGAGCAAGATTTGAACATAAGACTTAACCCAAACCCACCCTGCCCTTTACAACTTGAGGTAAGGCCAAAAGTTCTGGGCAAAGACAGTCACCTCTTTTCTATATGAAAATAACATGCAGTGATGGGTAACTTCGTTTCTTTCCTAGCAAAGCGTTACTCTTTAGCTTAGTTTTCAGCAAGAAGAGAAGAAAATAGGTTGTGACTGCTGTTCTTTATATATATGATTACTAGCAGTCACAAAAATATAAACACTGAATAACATTACCGTACATTTTTGATTAGTAACATCTGACTCTTGATGAGTTCTTTCTATACGTACGAGCGTAAGATAATGGATGCCGGTCCTACCAACTGGCAGAAAGCTTGTTTTGTACCAACAAAGTCAGATGCTCTTGTGGTTGGATTTAGAAAATGGTTAAACAAGTATGCTGGTGGTCAAGTTGATTGGAGAGGCAAGTATAGTGGAGCTCTTCCTCAAACTCCTCCTAAAGAACAGCTGATGGACAGGTAATTCAGACAACTACTAACATGGATGTGAGCTTCAATTTGATTACATTTTTCGACTCTGGAAAGTGGTAACTTTTCTTCTCCTCTAAGATTTTTGAGAATGTCACAAGAGTACCAAAATCTCTGCAGAAGCACAGAAGCTAAGCCTGTTTCTCATTGCAACTATGATCCTTTACTATGCTTTATATCAAATCAGCTTACAAATGTTACAATGCCTTCAGACTACTTTTCTTTGGACAAATTTTTCCTCAAAATCCTCTCGTACAATCTATTAAATCGAGATTTTTCCTTTAAGAGTACATGTTAGAAATAGGTCTTGGGCAAAGGGAAATATGTGTGAGTTCCATTAGTCATGATACTTCCTCTGCCTTCATGACTAAATCAGCCTTGTCCAAATCTTCTCCTTCAATTCATCCTGAACCTGTTGCATATATGACCAAAACGTCACCAGGGCCTAGGTTTTTTAAGCAAAATTATAGGAGAGATCGTCCCATGTGTTCACACTGTGGAGTAGCTGGTCATACTATTGAAAAATGCTACAAAATTCATGGTTATCCACCTGGTTTTAAGCTCACTCGAACCAGACCAGTGTCACATTCAGCCAATCAAGTGCAATTGCAAGGAACCGACCTTAGTGGTCCTATTTCTCATGCTCCTCAGTTGAGTAATTCCATTCAGTTGAATAATTCTTCTCAGTTGAGCAGTCCTCAGTTGAGTAGTGATCAGTTGTCCATGATTTCTGCTCAATGTCAACAACTGATGAATCTACTGAATCAGCATCAATACCCTCAATCATCTGCCAACTCTGTTGTTGGTACTTCAGGTATACTCAATCCTAAGTATTCTGTTTTTTCTGCATATGTTAATATAGCTTCTCATTCAAAACAGAAAAATCACTCTTGGATTATCGATACTGGAGCAACTGATCACATGATCAGTTGTTCATCTATGTTTACCACCATCACTGCTACTGTATCCACTCATGTTAAACTACCTAATGGTTCAATAGCCACTGTCACACACATTGGTACTGTTGCAATCTCAGAAACTCTTATACTAACTGGAGTTTTGTGTGTTCCTTCTTTCACTTTCAATTTGATTTCAGCTAGTAAGCTCATAAAGTCTTTACACTGCTGCCTTATATTTCTTGCTGGATATTGTTTTATACAGAGTTTACACAATTGGATAATAATTGGGGTGGGTGAAGAAGTTGCTGGTTTGTTCTATTTGATGCAAGCACAGAAGGTTTTAGTCAATGCATCTGTTTCAGTTCCTTGTATTCCTTCTTTTGTCAAACATTTGTCTTTTAATTCAATAAAGGACCCCTCATGTGATCTGTGGCATTACAGATTGGGGCATCCTTCTCGGTCTAGAATAAGGTTGATACAAACTATTGTTCCTTCTATTTCTTGTAAACAAGATTCGGTTTGTCCAATTTGTCCATTGGCTAAACAACACAAATTACCATTTCCTGTTAGTAGTTCTTTTTCCAAGTCTGCTTTTGATTTACTTCATTGTGATGTATGGGGTCCTATGGCCACCAATTCCCTTAATGGATCCAAATTTTTTCTCACCATTGTAGATGATTACACACGGTTCACTTGGGTTCATTTGATGCAACATAAGTCTCAAACTTCTTCAATCATACAATCCTTTTCTAATATGGTTCAAACTCAGTTTCAAACTAAAATCAAATGCATCAGATCAGATAATGGTACTGAATTTCACATGAGAGACTTCTTTTCTGCCCAAGGCATTATTCATCAACTAAGTTGTGTAGAAACCCCACAACAAAATTCTGTGGTTGAAAGAAAACATCAACACCTTTTGAATGTAGCTAGATCCTTAAGATTTCAGTCCAACCTTCCTTTACCTTTTTGGGCAGATTGTGTTTTAACTACAGCTCATATTATCAATAGAATTCCAACACTTCTTCTATCCAATAAATCTTCACATGAACTATTATTTTCTGTTGTGCCATCTTATTCACACCTCAAAGTGTTTGGATGTTTAGCTTATGTTTCAACTTTGTCTAGAAATAGAACAAAGTTTGATCCAAGAGCTACACCTTGCATTTTCATAGGTTATCCATATGGCATGAAAGGACATAAGTTTTATAATCTTCATACTCATTCTGTTTTCATTTCTCGAAATGCCATATTTCATGAAACCATATTTCCTTATGCTTCTTCTCTAGGTCATTCCTCACCTTCAATGCATATGCATGATACTGTTTCCCCTTCTATTTCTTTTCCAATGCCTCCTGACACAGAATTCTTTGATTCCATACCATCAAACATCCAACCACCTACTATTGTTCCATCACCAAACCACAATTCT
>NC_081550.1:505150-512025 GCF_901000735.1 Corylus avellana
TTCTCCTTCTGCAGACACCATTTTCCAGGTTCCTACTTCTGCACCTTCTCCTATTCTTAGAAGGTCAGATAGGATCAAACACAAACCTAGTTACTTGCAAGATTATCATTGTAAACTGGTTTCTACTTGTTCACCTCAATCGGCTTCAAATGTTGACAACTCAGGTAAACCTTATCCATTGTCCAATTTCATTTCTTATGATAACCTGTCTTTGATACCATGTTAGAAATGGGTCTTGGGCCTAACTCAACCCAAAAGCTAGCTCTAAAAAAAACTGGCTCATGAGTTGAGGTTTTCCCCTCACATTATAAATGGCTCATCTCCTTAATACCCAGGCAATGTGGAACTTCCAACACGCCCCCTCACGTGTGGCGGGAGGACATCCAAGCCAACACGTGCGACAATGGGTGACGGTGGGCCACAGCCAATTAATTGGGTTAGGCTCTGATACCATGTTAGAAATGGGTCTTGGGCCTAACTCAACCCAAAAGCTAGCTCAAGAGTTGAGGTTTCCCCTCAACTTATAAATGGCCAATCTCCTTAATACCCAGGCAATGTGGGACTTCCAACAGTACATGATTATCACATGCTCTAAGTGTAGATTTCAGATTAATAGATTATTTGAAGGAATTTTCTCTAATCCAGTTTCGAAAAAATTGTCCTTTTCCCTTTGTGGAAATTGGAGGACATTGAAAGTAGAGATTGTTGCTTTTTGAAGAGCTAAAATATAGACCATTGTTGGAGATGCTCTTCTAAGATTTAGAAAGCTCCTACTCTGATCAAGACATACATATTCCTCTGTTTGTGTGGTGGTCCTTGGAACTAGCTGTATCCATTATATGAAATATCTCATCGAAACTAGTTTTCGCCATCTTTTTCAGGTACAGGTCCCATGTGGAGAACTGCCGCAGTTGCAGCGTTGCATATAAAGGCCTCAATGTGCTTGAAGTTGTCCTCAAAGTTGCCTGTATTGCTTTAATTGGGATTGTTGCTGCAGCCAAACAGGGTGCAATGTCAGCAGCTGCGAGAACCACATTGGCTTCAATGGCGGTGATATGCTATGCATCATCAATATGGTTGGCCCACTTCATTTACAAAAACTTCCATTTCCATGACTACAATCATGCTTTTCGCTGAGGATAGTCTCTCACTTACTGTTTGGCCTTAAAAAAAACCCATATTCGGTTGTGTAAAAATATTATATATATTATATGTAAAGATTAATGAAAAGCAAGATAATATATATATTTGCACCATAAATGCATCGCCTAAACATTATTATATATGATGAATTCAAACTAGTGCAAAAACAGATTTTTTTCATACTTTTAAACCAGCATTTTTTCTTAAAAAATACAAATAAAAAAAAGGTCGTTCATACCAAACAATTCGGATGGATGATGTGATTGATAGGTGTTATAAAAGATAGGACAGAATTAAAGACTCTCCATAGGAAGACGACATGGAGAGTGTGTGGATATGGTTAGCTTCTCCAGAAAGTATTGGGATAAGCCTTTTGTAATAAAAGAAAAGGAAATTAAAAAGAGATAAATCCATACAAGTTAAAGATACCAACAATTCAGAAAGGTGAAAAAATTCTTAATTACGAGATTTACCTTCCTGAACAGGTATTGGATTATCCATCTTATGAGGCAAGTAAGTTTTATAGCGACTCATATTTTTACTATCTAAATTGCTAAAATTTGGATTCTTAACTATAGCCACCAAATTAGCGGTTGTGAATGGCTTGGCAATAATTAAATAATAGGATAGGATTAGGACCATTGCAGTATGAGTAATTCTAAGTAGTCTATTTATGTCTTACTTGTATTTTACTAAGAATGATGTGGCTATTAAAATCACTCTTTGATCAAAATGGTGATTTTAATAGCCACATTATTCTTAGTAGGACACAAATAAGCCTCATAAAATTACTCTTGATGTGTAGTCCATCTTTTTAAGCAAAGTTGTGCAGGGTATAAATGTGTGAGTCGACCAAGGGAAACGCAATACGAGAGAATTAGAGCAGTTGGGAAAATGGGTAGCATTCAAGAGCTTCCACAAACATTTGGCTATTTTGTTCAGCCTTTTTTTTTTTTTTTTTTTTTGAGAAATATTTTGTTGAGCCATGAGTATTCATATTGGGCTCAATAACTTTTTAGCTATTTTGGTTAGCCTAATAGCAAAAAATACTTTACATCCAGCTCAATAGAATGACTAAAGATTTCTTGAGCTACTACAGTGCTAAGCAAATTTGCTAAGCACCATATCAACAAATCTTTAGTTATATTAATAATAATAATAATAATAAAAAAAAAAAATTGTTGTATTTCTTCCTTAATTGGGAAGCACTCATATCCGGCTCAACAAATATTTAGCTAAAATTTAGTTAGAAAACACTATTTTTTTTTTTTTTTAGTTATCCACTTTTTCAAATTACCTATATCTGGCTCAACATTTTAACTATTCACTTTTACTTTTCTATTTAAAATATTATTTTTTTTAATCTACTTTTCCTATTTCCCAAGAAAGAGAGAGAGCAAAATTATTTTTATTATTAATATAAATAAAGATTTGTTGAGCTACAGTGCTCAACAAATCCATTGAGCCGGATGTGGAGCATTTTTTGTTACATTGCTACACTTAAAATAGGCAAAAAAAAAAACTAATTTATTGAGGCCAATGTAAATTTTCTTTAAAAAAAGGTAAAAAGTTAAAATACTTGAGGTAGATGCACTAAATTTTAACTAAATTCCTACCCGAGGTTACAAAGAAAAGGTTCAAGGATTTGTGGTGTTTTGCCCCTTGCTCAAACGAGGGAAAGGCTAGAAATCGAGAAACATATCTTATCTTCTCTGTACAATATTAGAAATCGACAAATAAATCTTATCCTTACTGTAATTTTTCTTTTGATATTACACCTGTCGGTTGGCTGTGACAAGATGGCATACTGCTGCATTGTGCTGTAGAAGTTGTCATATCTTTTGGATATTGCTGCTGTCGGTTGATTTTGATGAGGAGAAAAGATATTAGTCATAACAGAGACGTAATACATGTATATATATGTGAGCAAGGGAAGCGGAATATGAAAGAATAGATCAGCAGCTGGGAAAATGGGTAGCATTCCAGAGCTCCCACTGGGCTCTAAAGCCTCCAATGGAAAGACCATTCCACTTGTAGGCTTCGGCACTGCCGAATATCCTTTTGGCAACTCCTCTGAAACCATGAGAGAATATATTCTTCATGCAATCAAGCTGGGATTCCGACACTTCGACACTGCTGCTCTTTACCAGTCCGAGCAGCTTCTCGGGGAAGCCATAGATGATGCTCTCCGCCTTGGCTTTATCAACTCCAGGGACGAACTCTTCATCACTTCCAAGCTTTGGTGCAGCGCTGCTCACCACCATCATGTCCTCCCTGCTCTTCACAAAACACTCAAGTAATAGAACCAAACTCCCCAAGTTGTTATTTTCTGTCCGCTTAAGGTTTTGAGATATATAAATAGTTATTTAAAATGTCTTGAATTCGAATCTTATTCGCGTCTCTTTATAAGACAAGAACATATATAGTACATATCAGATAAGAGGTCATGAGTTTCAACTTAACCATTAAGTTGTGTTTTCTTAGAAGTATATAGCAGTGACTGAATAAGATTTGTCATTTGTGCAGCAATCTGAAGTTGGAGTATGTTGATCTTTATCTCATTCACTTTCCAGTAAGCATTAAGCCAGCTGGGGCATATGAGCTGCCTTTTAAGAAGGAAGACCTCCTTCCCATAGATTTCAAGTCTGTATGGGAAGCAATGGAGGAGTGTCAAAAGCTTGGCCTGGCCAAATCAATTGGTGTAAGCAACTTCTCATGCAAAAAGCTTGAAACCCTACTTGCCACATCAAACATCCCTCCAGCAGTCAATCAAGTTGGTCTTCTTCTTCTTCTTCTTCTTTTTTCTTCAAATTCTTTTTCCAATAATCATTGATGTTTTTCTTTAAGATTTTGGATTAATGCATCATTATATTGTTGCATGCTTTGCTTTTGGAAGGTAGAGATGAACCCGCTTTGGCAACAGAAGAAGCTGAGAGAGTTTTGTGAGAAGATGGGAATACATATCACTGCTTACTCTCCCTTGGGAGGCAAAGGAACACTGTGGGGAACAAACCGGGTAATGGAATGTGAGGTGCTAAAGGAGATTGCCAAGGCAAATGGAAAAACTGTTGCTCAGGTAATATATTGGGGAGGAAGGGGAATCAACTTAAACATGCAATCCCAAACAGGCTTTTAGATTAACTACCAACTTAGTCAAATTATGGAGCTTTAGGAGTCATACGTATTTTAAGATCTGTTTGGATATGCAGTTTTAAAATCTACAATATTAAGAAAAAAAAAAAAAAATCCAAACATGCGATTTGAAAATGTAATTAAGCGTTTTGTAAAACTCAAGTGCTTGCATTCCTATGCACGCACGCATATCCAAATGTATAAGGCGTGTGGAGTGCATAAAAATGGATCGAAGTTTTTATTTTTATTTTTTGCTTCTAAAGGATAATAATTTTTGTTAGTGTGTTTTTTCTTAATTTGTAAAATGGATCGAATTTAACTTTATTATTTTAAGCAATATGGTAATTCTTTTGTTATGTTAAGGTTTCTCTAAGATGGGTATATGAGCAAGGAGTGAGTGTGCTTGTGAAGAGCTTTAACAAGGAGAGGATGAAAGAAAACTTAGACATATTTGATTGGAAGCTGAGCCCAGAGGATTCACAAAAGATAAGTCAAATTCCACAGCGTAAAGGATTTCCTGGAATTGAATTCACCTCTGATGAAGGCCCTTACAAGTCTCTTTCCGAGCTTTGGGATGGAGAGATCTAGAATTGCATGAGAAAGCTTTTATGTTTTGGCTCCATTTGTCCATGCTTTTTGGATAAGTTTTTGTTGGAAATAATGTTTAACGTGAAATAAAGGTGAAGATAGTTTGGAGTATTTTGTAAGCGTTTTGTATTTTAAATTGGTTAAGATTGCACTTCAGCTATGTGGAATGTATACTTAGAATCGTAACATTTTATTACGCTTCTAAATTTGACATCCACAGAACTCACTCTATCTTATAGGTTGATCACCCCCTTCATGACTCAACCCCGTCCGGCCCACATCATCCTATCTATACCCTTTTATCTCCCACTTGCACAAAGCCCAAGCACCTCCCCTCCTTAACTCAAGCCCGTCTTGCCCAATTCTATTCCCCAAGCCTTCCAAACCCCCCACCTCTCTCCCCCAAGCCCCACAGTCCCCCAGCCCAGCCCTCTATCCCCAAGCCTTTAGGTTCCTATAAACGAGAAATGTTAGGGAGCCAAACAACCCAAAAAATTTTCTTAATTGAAAAATTTTCAATCAAGAACCAGAAACATTCAATAAGTCCACAATCGTTCTTTTATTTATTTATTTTGGAATTCATATTCATAAGTAGATGATTGAATTAGAATACACTGAAATCAAGTAAAATCGTGAAGAACAAGCTCAAACTCGTTCAGTGAACGTCCGTTGAAGTACTTTTGCTTGAGTTTCATGAAGGTTTGCAAGGCAAGCAGACTATCAGAACCCGCCCTCCCGACTTCACGGTCCAGCCCCAGAGTCTTGGCTACCATCTCTAACTCCAAGCCCACATAGAGAGTCCATCGCCGCAAAACTTGATCATGTGCTTCACGTCAAACACCTTGCTACCAAAAAAGGATTTGACATTTTGACTAGATCCATAAACTCACTCTCATCTTAGGTTAGCACTCCTCCCAAACTCAACATCGATCTTTATAAAGTACCCAAAATCATAAGCACTATGGAACGTTACCCACGTGATACGGTTTTCTCTCCACGTGATATTCTTGTGGAGAGAAAACCGCCTTACATCCCACAACTAGATGATCCTTCCTATACTAAATTAATGGGAAATAGAGATATTCCTTACGGGTGTGTTCTCCCACTACTTCTGATTTAAACTCATTTTACCAAAAAAAATTTCTTTAGTGGATCCCACATACAACACTTTTTCAAATGTGTCCCCATCAAACCGCTTTGCAATTTTTACCATTTTCAAAACTCTATTCAAAACCCAAAACCCCAAATACTTCTTAAATCTTTACCAAACCAACCCAAATTAAGACTATTGTTTCTACTCATGTAACTATATGTGGCCTTATTTTCTGTTATATATTAAAGAACTTTTAGGCACACATAATGTTGAAATATATTAAGAGAGAGCGTAGAGCAGTTCCAGAAAAGAGTCTTTTATACACGTGAACAGTACACGTGAACAGTATTTCTTTGTTGTAAATGTGTTGGTGATTTGTTATAACCAGTTGGAGTTAGTTGTTAGTAGTTAGAAGCTTGTTAAACTTATAATCAAATGTATAAATACTGCTTCATGTATCTTGAAACAAGTTGAGTTGAATATATGAGAGAATTGATTCACTCTCTGTTTTCCACTTGTTCTTGAGTTTTCTTCCTTTTTCTTGCATTCTTTTTGTTACGAATTGCAAAGTTTGACATAACGTATTAATATTTTCTTTCTATATTTTGGCTAATTGTATTAGAGATTGGATCTTCTTGCCTGATAAAATTTTCTTCTTCCTTTTTATTGGCAAAAATATCACAAGGAAGTTCTTCAAATGAATGTATTACTAAGAGTTGGGCATCCCTAATTCAGGGTTTAGTTTTTTCTTTTTATTCTTTCACCTATTTTCTCTTGAGCAGATTTGATCGAGAGTATATTGATGTTGAATTTTCAGTTATGAGGTATTGATTGAAAATCTTATGGACCCTGCTCATGTTCAATATGCACATCATGGAATTATGAAAACTCCACGACCCAAAAACAGATAAGAACTTTC
>NC_081550.1:512125-561155 GCF_901000735.1 Corylus avellana
CAATTGGTATCAGAGCGGGTTCACTCTGTTTGGATTAAATTCTTGAGTGAGATCTGTTGACTCTTGTTTGCTATGAATACTTCTCAAGGGGAATATGATCTTATAAACTCCTTCAACAATTTGTTGGAAAAATTCACTCTTTTGAGACATCAATACACAAATTGTTTGGGGGAGTTTCAAGATCTTAAACATGTGAATGAATCTATTGTTACTAAATTGTCTTAATCACATGCTTTAATTGATTCTTTAAAATCTGAAAATTCTGTTTTAGATTCTAAAGTTGATTTGTTAGAGAATAAATTAAAAGAGTCAGAAACTCAATTGGAAAAATTCTCTAGCAATTCCCTTGAGAATATGTTACATACTCAGAATTTTGATTGTGATAAATCTGAGTTAAGTTTTGATTGTCATATTGCTTTGTCTTCTAACAATGATTCTACTTCCGAGATAATATTTATTAAATCAGAAAAAGTAGAAGACTCTGTGGTTAAAACAAAAACAGAAGCTGCCTCTACCTCACAAGGTAAGAAAGTTAAGAAAATTCAGATTGAACCTTATGTATCTTACCCCAAATATAGAGTCGTCCATCCTCCTAGGAATCTACCTCCTAAAAGGTTTATCCCTACTTGTCATCATTGTGGAAAAGTTGGTCACATTCGACCCAACTGTTTTAAATTGAAACCTCATGTGCATAAAAATAAAAATTCTGTTTCTAAGAAAGATTATGAGGGTTTGGTAATGATGATGGGAGGTGTGTCTAGAGTAGACAAGTTTGAAAATGTTCACGTCTCTACACCTTTATTGAAGAAGGTTTGGGTTAGGAAGGATTATACCATTCACCCATTGAGGGAGAGTGGTAGTGATCTCACCTAAAGTTAGGTGAGTCAATAACATGCCTAGGATTGATTGTTTTGCTTATTTTTGAATATCCTAGAGCGTGTTATTTTTCTTTGCTTTGCATTTTTTTTTGTTTTTGCTTTATTGTTTATGCACTGCATTGTTTTTGTTGTTACACTTTCTGTATGAAGAGTATATACATGATTGTTTTGAGATTCATGTTTTAAGGCATATTCATAAAGGATTTTTCAAGAAATTCATATATCATGATCTTTGAAAAGCTTATAGATGAGATGTTGTGTGCGGACCACCAAGATTTTTGTCTACTTGCTAATCAAATATTCAGGAATGTGTAATGTCTTGTGAAGACCTAGAAGTAGTTATTAAAGCAAATCATTATTTTGTAGTGGGACCTATAAGATGTGATGAAAGTTTAATGCTAAAGGACATTCATGTCTTGCCTGTTGTAATCTCAATTCAAGCATGTTGTTTTGTTTTGGATTGCATTTTTGTTTGTTTTGCATTTGTTTTTCATTTGTGTGCATTTCTTTTATGAAAAATTTCAAAAAGACAAAAATATGTTATTTTGATTGTTTTCTTTTTTTTCTTTTGTCTTATGCACCTAGATAGTCCATTGATTTCTCATGTTGCTTTTTATGGATTTAATTCCTTGCGTCTTCGAATGTTCTTAATATGCATGAGATGAAAATTTGTGTCAATGGACTTGTTTTTGTGGTTACCTAAAGCCTAAGCTTATGTGGTACATTTTGCCTATGCTTTATCCCTTGTGCACATTTAAGCTTAAATTGAGGTTTTGTTTCACTTTATTTGTGAGGTCTGTTAGGTAACCATATGAGGTTTTTGACTAGTAATATTTTTCAAATTGATCATATGCTAGTTGAACCTAGGGCTTAAAAATTCCTGCTTTCTCTTTTGTGGTAAGCACCAAAAGTTTAAGGACACTTTCTCAAAGAGAAAAATAAACAAAATAGTGAAACAAATAAAATCAAAAGATCATATTCCAAAAGGAATTTATTTCACTGTGTCAAACTTGTGCAAAATATTTTACAAAGAGAATTGTATAGGATGAGAGTGGCTAGGTCCTAGTATGATAAGGTTTGACTTTTGATTTGATATACTTGTCAAAACCTCATGGTGGTGAAACTTTCTCCTCATTTTGTAAGTTGAAAATTTTTCTCTTTGGATGGCTTACCCACACACCACACAAGCATGGGTTGAATGGAACATTTTCTTGGCTTGGGTTAAGCAATATGAGTTTCTAACCATTTCTAGTCTCATGTATGTTTTGCATATTTGGAGCATGTTTGGGATATTCATTGTGCAATACATGAGTTATTGATGTTTTATCATTTGTGTTCATTTGACTTTTGAGGGGAAGAAACATGTTTTGCATTTTTTAGCTTCTTGTTGATTATTGAGTCATATGTTGAGGGGGAGTTTTTGGTGATGTGTGTTCATGATCTTGCATTCTACGTCATTTTTTTTGTGATCATGAGTTTTAGTTCTGTATTCTTGTTCCACATATGCCTTGATATATTTTGTGAAGTGTTTCAGGAAATATGAAGACCTTTTGTCATTCTGTGACAAAAAGGGGGAGTAAATATGGGGAGATGATGGGATTGGCTCGGCATTTTGGTTTTGTCACTGAATTGCCAAAGGGGGAGTTTGTTAGTTCTTGTGTTGGCTTAATTCAGTTCCAAAATGCAGAGGCTACTGTTCACGAGCTCAAACACTGATATAGAATACTCAGAATCCAATCTCCACCGTTCATAATGTAGATTCATGTGTTATGAACGTCCCTGCAAAATTTCAGCTCAATCGGACCACAAACGCCCATCGATCAGGCTGTTGATCAAGACTGGACAGCATTTCCAGAATGCTGTTTCACCCATGTCCGGACATGCCTTCTCCGGGTCCGGACCTCATTTCCAAAAACTCAAATTTTGCTCCGCAAAGCCATGTCCGGACAGCCCATTAACATGTCCGGACACCCCGTAAGTTTGAGGCCCAAAAACGTGATTTTAAGTGGTTTAAGTCTAGGGTTTTGTCGGGGGTATATATACATCATTATAGAAGATAGAAGTACGAATTTTCACCCCCAGAGAGTTCGTCGGAGGCTGTGCTAAGAGAGTTCATATGTGGTGAGCGTTAAAGTGAATCTCTTAGATTTTAATTATTCCTTTGATAAATCTACGGTTGAGAAGTCTATCGGAAGGGTCCGGTAAAGGAGAATCACGTTGAAGAAGATTGTGAGCGCGGAGACGAGTTGTAGGCTTGTCGATCTTACAGAGTCAAGGTCTTGCAAAGGGTTGTAAGTGTTCCTAGTGTCTGTAATCTCTAGATAATCTTTTGATAGTGATTTCCTGGGTTTGGCTGCCCCGGAGAGGTTTTACTTTTAGAACGTTTTCTAAAAGGTTTCCTCTTCGTCACCAAAATCTTTGTGTGTGATTGTTCATATTTTGGTGATTGTTTGCTTTGATAAATATCCGTTAATTCCGCATAAAATTGTGATATTTATCTGTTTAGAGTTTTTCACTGTCAAGTAAACTTTATATATATATATTAACCAAATGAGTCGACTATTTGAGCCGACCCTTGTGAGCAATTAATAGTATATATTCATCTCAAAAAAAAGGTGACTGTGAGGTCCGTGATAGTTTGTCACTCTAGTATGATATGCATTTTAGTATAAGTAATGTTATATATATACTACATTTTTATTCTACAATATTGCTGACGTGGGCATACGTACCCACTAATCGTTGAATTTATTTTCTTAATAATGATTGATTTAAAGGTTGATTGAAACTGTAATGTTAATATTGTGAGATAATTGTAAGATAAAAATGTAATTTCTAACATTATTCCTTCAATATCATCACTTTCACTTCATATACGTGAGATAATTGTGGAATATATATAGAGTTGTCGGTGCCTCACTAGTATGCATGACTTTCATTTCATGAAGTGTGCTCTTAATCATCAATTGTGCTATCGCTTGAGATTAATTTTTCTTGAATAGTTTATATTTTGTTGAGTGAATGAATACATTGTATTGTTAGAATATACGAAAAGTATATATATAATATTTTTTATATATTCCATAATTATGTTGATATGAAATATTCTCTATTTATGGGCTGATTGTAATCAAAACTTGGTTTGTTTAGCTAAAGGACGCAACTGAAATTTTTTAATAGAGAGCCAAAGTATAAATGATGGTCAAACTTATTTTGTCTATTCAATATGGAGGGGGAAAATGAGAAATTACATGAAAATAAAAAAATAATTAAATAAAAAAAAAAAGGGAAAAAGCCAACCTGCTAAGAAACGTTAGAAATTAGTCAAATAAATGACATAGTCCATCAAAGTAATTGATACTGCCAAAGAAATAAAAAAAGAAAACAACACAACAAACATGAAAATACGTACAGTGAAAAAGCCAAAAGAGATAAAAGGAAAAATTGGGAAGGTAGGGAAAAAAAAAACTCTATCCCTCCTCCCTCAGAACAACCGTACGAGGCAGAAAAAAGCCTCACAAGGAGGTAGTCAGGCTTCTACTAGGAAAAGAGGAAAACTTCTCTTGGTTTTGAGCAAATAAGGAGGGTCAAACTTAATTTTAATCGGTACAAAAATTATTTTTAGACCCATATATATATATATATATATATATATATATTATTACGGGCCCCCTTTTGAGCAGAGTAGTACTAGTGGAGGTCATAGAATACTAATTAGCATGATCACTCATTATGCCAAAGAAAAAACAACTAGAACGACAAAAACAAAAATAATGTTATAGTCTCATTCAAATTTAGAGTTATTTGAAATTGCGTTTGAGAAAAATAGTTTTTAAGTTAAAAAGCGTTTTTTAACAAAAGCTACAATTTAATTTAAGCTTTTCTGAAAGTGCGTTTTGGCTAGTTTTAAGCTTTTTAGACCCTTAAAAGCGCTTTTAATTTTTTTTACCAAACACGTACTTTTTTTTTTTTTTTTTTTTTTCAAACGGACTTTTTGAGTGTTAAACGCACTTTTAGGCCCTTCAAACACACAGCGAAACAAGCCCTTAACATCTCTATCCTCAATCGTTCAAATGTAATGCCAAAAGAAAATTGTCTGGTTTTTTTTTTTTTTTTTTTTTTAATGGCTTTAATTTATCCTTATTTAAATTTGAAATGAAAATTGCTGATATGTGACGATTTTAGTTCTCTAAATGGGAAATGTTATGTACTTTTTTAGTGTTCTCCTTATATCCTTCTCGTCCTAGGAGAATTTAAACCCTTTTTTTTTCTGTATCCTTTTGTAAATCTTGACATGAGCGTACATATTTATGAAGTTCAATAAATATATTCATTATGATACACATATTTAATTATCATAAATTTTATATATAAAGAGAAAAAGAAATTATTTTGTCATTACATTTTAATTCCGCTTCTCCCTCGTGCCAAAGAAAAAAAACAAAAAATAACATCTAGCCTACCACAAAACAAAAAACAACATCTGGCCCGATAAGAAGAATGGGGAAAAAATTAATTTGAGACAAATTAAGAAAACTTTTACTTTTCATGAGCATGCAGTAAATTAGACACTAAGCAAGAACAGATCGTGAAAACATTCACAGCGACTTGAAAATTTTGGAGCAATTGTACATGGAGCAAGCAGCCTGAAGAGTAGACATCAATATCAGAATGTTTGCTGCTAAAAACGTAAGACATGGCCAAGAAGCAAAGACATACTTCTTCATCGTCACGTTCATCCTGACCTTCCAACTCTCTGAGTAATAAGTATTTGCACCTTCAATGGTCTTGTCGAGAACTGGAACTTTCGTTGCCCGCACAGACTTCGTCATGCCATTCCAAAGCGTTGCCACTTCTCCATCGCTTTTGAGGCGGTTCAAGATGATCCCTGCCTCTCGAAGAATCCTCACATCCTCCTCATCGTCAATTATTCCGTTCATCAATTCCGTGTAACGTGTAAAAACCATCATCTCCGGTGCAACACATGCCTTATAGGCCACGAGGTTCCTCAGCACAACTTCCGAGTTATCATCCAAATGAATAATCGGAAGGTAAAATTTATCACAAGACTCGTCGAAATTTATGGATTCCAAGCCACCCTTTGTTGGACAAAAATTGACACCAATTTTATGAAGCTGTGTCACGCTTGGGATTGCAATCTCTTCGACCAAAGGACTTAACTCGACTTCCATCTCATGAGATGCACTAATTTCCACCTCTTCGGCCACGCTGCCTGCCAATGATATGAAATTGTTTATATCACCTTTGTTTCTAAGATGAAAAACACACGAGAGGATTGTAAATGGTAGTGTAACCAGACACTTGATTGCTTTTGACTTGCAAATTTTGCTGAGAATGCCGAGCAGGGCCAAGTTAACATAAATTAGTGTTGTCAAGAATGATTTCAAGGCTTTTCTAAACTAGCCAATCTCTTCACTCTCTTTAGGCTTCTCCTGCTCACTGCAATCAGGTACAAGTTGAAACTTTGGCGCAACCATGTAGTAGAGAAGTTGTAGCAAATGAGCTCTCCCGAAGCATTCTTCTCTGAAACGTTGGTAATTAATGTACTTGGTGGGCAATAGATCTTTGCAAAAACCCATCAGCATGGTGGCAAATACTTCGTCATGATCTTCACCCGGATAAAAACTGTGGACTTCTCTGAGTAAAAAGAGAGGGATTTGGTTTTCCAGCTTAATAACATCTCTGAGGATGGCGTGGTGTGCGGTTTTCCTCCTTGTATAGTCGATCAAATGTGCCATCTTAGAAGAGATTCGCATAAGCGAGCCTTCTTCCATTTCGGGAGAGTAGGTTTGGAGATACTCCAACAAGAAGGAAGCATCGATGGCGAATATCAACGCAAGTGTTTCCTGGTCGAACTCCAAGAACCTGTGGTAGCAAGCGCGGACAGTGCTATCACTTTGGGCAATATGGTTGACCAGGTGGCAGAATTTGATTTGTTGCAAATTCTTTTGCACTCTTTTAGCTGAAGTGAGTTTGTGGTGCTCCATTTCGCAGAGTTCAGGCCGCTGGTGATGGTATGGGCCAAGGGCCATAAGCTGTGGAGTGTATGCATCTGGTTTGAGAGATATTAGGGTTTTGGGTACACTGAAGATGCTCACGGGAAGGCCTTCAGCGTTAATGTCTTGTAGGTCTTCTTCTAGGGCTCGACTAATCTGAATGACCCATTCTTGGTCATAACTAGGCTTTGGTGGTTCCATGGCTTTTAACTCGGAAGACATGCTCCCACAGTTTAGGGAGTGAGAGAGAAATGTGTTTGGAAGGGAGAGAAATATTTGTCTTTCTTTTGGTAGTAGTACTAAGTCTATGTATCAGGGATTCAGGATGAGGCAGTCTTTTATAATGGGTTGGAGTCAGATAAGAAGAGGGAACTTCGCGGTGAGTTCGAGGAAATTACTTACTCGTAGCCCTCTCGAGCATTAGAATCAACACGTGCATATCCCACGGTTGTGGCTGGGAGATCGAAGGTCAAACATAAATGAATATGTAAAGTCTCTTTCTGAATGAATACAAGGAAAGGGCTTGGATCTTTCCCATTCCCAGATGGCTTGGACTTTAAAGAATACCAACAATTTGAAGGTATATAAGAGAGTTTGTGATTCTATGATTATACACATGCCTGCATGCAACGTTTTTGTTTTTCCCTTTCCTTTAATATTTGGACTTTTTGGCAAGCAACTATAGTTTAACTTAGGGCCTATTCGGGTGTGTGTTTGATGAGATTAAAAATGCATTTAACACTTAAAAAATTCGTTTGAAAAAAAAAGTAATCGTTTGATAAAATAAATTGAAAACGCTTTTAAGGGTCTAAAGAACCTAAAAATGACCCAAATGTATTTTGGCAAAAGCTTAAAAATAAAGCTCTGGCCAAAATAACGTGTTTTTTTTTTTTTTTTTTTTTTTTTTTAATTTTATTTTTTTTAACTTAAAGGCTCTTTTTTTAAAACACAATCCCAAACGTCTTAGTCAAACTTTGGTTAGGGCAATGTTGTCTCATGCATACCCTCAATCGTATATATTGGTGGTATGCAATTACCAACAATGTAATAAAAATCTCTCAATTTTCGTCTCCAATAATAACTAAAGAAATGGAACACTTAAAAAAAAAAAGAAGAAAAAAACTGACATGAGTACCCTCACATATATTTAAAAAATATTTGGGGGGACTTCTTTCAAAATGTTTAAACATTTAAATGTGCATATATAAAGGAGTTATATATTCATATTTTTTAAATGTATTTCTCACTTATAGTTTTAGAAACTGATCAGCATGTGTTTTGTATATTTTGTAGGGTCACATCCGAAAACATCTTTGAAAAGTATTTTGAAGATTCGAACAATGCGATTTTTCAGTGCATTTTTAAGAGTATATTTGAGATTGTGTTTAAGAAATAAAGCTTTTAAGTTAAATAGTGTTTTTTGGCAAAAGCTTTATTTTTAAGCTTTTGCCAAAAGTGTGTTTTGGCAATTTTTGGGCTTTTAATTTAGACCCTTAAAAGCGCTTTCAATATATATATATATATATATATTTTACCAAATTGATACTTTTTTCTTCAAACGGATTTTTTGAGTGTTAAACACATTTTTAGGCCACTCAAACACACACACAAAATGCCCTAAGTAAAATCGAGAAAAATATATATCTTATTTGTGAATACCTTTTAAAAATATTGAAGTTTGAAAACGTCAAAAAATATTTTTGTGCAACAGATAAGAAGATGCATTTTTTAAATAGTAATGTTATGAGAAATGATATAATCCACAAATCTAATAGTTGATATATTGAATTTGTAAGATGAGATGGGGAAACACGTGAATCACTCTTCTAATGTTATATACTATACATTAATGCTGATATGACAATCCTAACCTTAGATTATTATTTGAGAAATGATGGGTATCAATAATTTGTCCATATTTTTCTCATATTTTCTTACAAATCTAATAGATCAACTATTAAATTTGCGAGATCCACCATTGAGCTTGTATGAGATTTACATAAGTTTACAAATCTAATGATTGATTTGTAAGATGAGATATAGAAAATATGAGGAAAAAAAAAATTGACACCATTAATTTATCTTATTATTTTTTAAAAAACTAACGGATTCAAGGGTTGGTTGGGACTGCTACGTCAAAATTATGAGATAATTGTAAGATAAAAATGTAATTTATAGCATTACTTTTGTTTAATGTACATTAAAATATATTAATAATGAATATGCTATATGCTGCATTTTTATATTACAATTCAAACGAAGACTTTTTTTAATAAGAATTTATTCAAGAGTTGGTTTGGATTGTCGCCACATCAGCATAGTAAAATAATTGTAAGATAAAAATGTAGTTTCCAGCATTATTCATTTTGAATATACAAGAAAATAATCAACCTATACAAGGATCTAAATAAATCAAGCAAATAAAAATATATATGTTAGAATATATAGAAAATATAGGGAATATAAGCGGAAGCAATATAGAAAATAAACACAAAGAATTTACGGGTGGTTCGGTGTTAAACACCTACGTCCACCTCTCTGAATATCCCTAAGGGCTACATTGTGCTCATTAACTTAATTTGTCTACAATACAAAGGTCCCTATTTATAGGGCAATGTCTAAATACAAGTTTGGTAATCAAATCTCCTTGATTTGATTACAATCTCAATATATGATTACAATTAACCCATAAATAGAGAATATTTCAATATCAGCATAATTATGGAATATATGGAAAATATAATATATTCTAACATCCCCTCTCAAACTCAAGGTGGAATATTTTGGAACCTTGAGTTTGAAATCCGAAACAATGATGACGGCGGTGGTGGAGGTGGGGAACGGGCCGTAGATGATGACGACTGCCGAAGGAGATAGAGGCTGGCGGGCAGCCAGCGACGGCGGCAGGTGGCTGTGAATGCAGATTCAAAAGGGCCGACAACAGGCCAAACTCCAAAAAGGGCCGATAACGGGCTAGGGCTAACAACGAGCCAAACTTCAAAAGGGGCCGACAACGGGCCAAAATCCAAAAGGGGCCAACAACGGGCCAGGGCTGACAATGAGCCAAAAATAAAAGAGGCCAACAACAGGCCAGGGTTGACTATGAGCCAAAAATAAAAAAGGGGCCGACTACGGGCCAAGGCTGACAATGAGCCAAACTTCAAAAGGGACCGACAACGGGCCAAGGCTGACTATGAGCCAAAAATAAAAAGGGCCGACTACGGGCCAGGGCCGACTTGGGCCAAAAATAAAAAGAAAATGAGCCCACTTGGGCGGTTATTAGATCGGCACACCGAGTCTGACCGGCGCGTGGCGCGCGTGATGTGGTCCACTTGGACTGCTTCTTCTTCCTTCCCTTTTTTTTTTTTTTTTTTTTTTTTTCACTTGGCTGACACCATCTCTTTTCTCCCTTTTCTTTTCTTTCTTTTCTCTCTCCTCACTCCACGCCACATGCAACATTTTTTTTTTTTTTTTTTCATACTACATAAGCTAGGATAAGGATTACCTTATTCCCGTAACCAAACAGCTCCATGTATAACACTAAACTAAGATATCATATTCCTATACTAGAATAGGAATAGCTTTGCACTCAAGTAAGATAACTCACACCTGTAACCAAACATACTCCTTCTTCTTCAATTTCTTACCTAAATTTCCAGCAAACGCATCTCCTAGCCTGCTACCACATACATCAGTCTCGTAGGACACCGGAACACGCCGTTTGAAGTCGGAGGCGTACGGAAACGCTGCTCGCGCCGGTGATAGGCTTTGACAACCGGAGAAGGCGCCTGAACGGAGACGAAATCTGAGGGAGACGAAGACGGTGGAGAAGTTGACGCCGGAGAGGATGACTGTGGTCTGTTGTGGAGAGAGATGGAGCGGAAGCACTGAAAAGGCCGGGGCTGCTCCCGGAGTGGCTGGTTGCGGTGGCTAAATTTAGTTGTGGCTGTCGGCGGCAAGTGGCAGTCAGACATGGGAAGTAGCCGGGTGGGTTGCAATTTTTTTTTTTTTTTTTTCTTCAAGAAACAAACAATAAATTGAAGGAAAATATATATATCACAGGACCATTAGATTGACTGGCGTAAGCCAATAGCTCTGATACCATGTTGAAATAATGATTATGAGGGAATATAAGCGGAAGCAATATAGAAAATAAACACAAAGAATTTACGGGTGGTTCGGTGTTAAACACCTACGTCCACCTCTCTGAATATCCCTAAGGGCTACATTGTGCTCATTAACTTAATTTGGCTACAATACAAAGGTCCCTATTTATAGGGCAATGTCTAAATACAAGTTTGGTAATCAAATCTCCTTGATTTGATTACAATCTCAATATATGATTACAATTAACCCATAAATAGAGAATATTTCAATATCAGCATAATTATGGAATATATGGAAAATATAATATATTTTCCATATATTCTAACAATATAATCCTTATTTCCAGTCAATGTGTCCTCGTATCTTAGTTTAGAACTGAAATAAAGTTTCCTTAACTGTGAAGGCTGATAGAGAGGGGGGAAGACCGCTTGAATTGATGATTGAGAGTTTAGACATCAATGGCTTCAAGGCACATCAGGAGTGGAGCTAAAGCAAATTTATTCCCCCGTGTGTGTTTTATGCTTATACTAAACCTGTGGTTGATCAAGCTAATGGATCTGCATCATCAAGAGGAACTGAGAAGGTAATACATTAGGTTGATCCATTGTGCATGCTAAGCTGATGAACCAAAATTGGGAATTTTTTTAATCCTTATTTGTATGTTTATTTATTTATTTATTTTTTGTGTTCTAATACTTCTTTTTATGTAAATTTTGGCTAATGCAGAAAAAATCAGTGCAGCGGAAATTTCCTTTGATTTTTATTTGTATTCCGGTTAGTCCAGGTAGTAGCAGACTGATATGGAGCTTCCCAAGAAACTTTGGTCATTGGATTGATAAAGTTGTGCCACGATGGATGTTTCATGTGGGGCAAAACCTGATTTTAGATTCTGATTTATATCTTCTTCACGTTGAGGTGACTCCCATCTCTTATGTCATTGCATAGTTGTTTCATCTTGATAATCGGTTTATTCCATTACACATGACTTTTTTCTTTTTAGGAGTTACAAATCAAAGTCATTGGTAAGATCACCACATCAACCATACTGACAGATTCCAGGGTTCTGCTATTATGAAAGACAACATATAGGATATAACTTTCAATATAGTGTAAACCCAACTGGCATTCCAGAAATAATTTGAGAGTGAAAAAGAATCAACACATGGTGGGGAAAATTTGAGGGATATCCTTAATTCGAGCAACATATAGGATTTTCTTGTTATATTTTTTGTGAGCAAGATTTGAACATAAGACTTAACCCAAACCCACCCTGCCCTTTACAACTTGAGGTAAAGCCAAAAGTTCTGGGCAAAGACAGTCACCTCTTTTCTATATGAAAATAACATGCAGTGATGGGTAACTTCGTTTCTTTCCTAGCAAAGCGTTACTCTTTAGCTTAGTTTTCAGCAAGAAGAGAAGAAAATAGGTTGTGACTGCTGTTCTTTATATATATGATTACTAGCAGTCACAAAAATATAAACACTGAATAACATTACAGTACATTTTTGATTAGTAACATCTGACTCTTGATGAGTTCTTTCTATAGGAGCGTAAGATAATGGATGCCGGTCCTACCAACCGGCAGAAAGCTTGTTTTGTACCAACAAAGTCAGATGCTCTTGTGGTTGGATTTAGAAAATGGTTAAACAAGTATGCTGGTGGTCAAGTTGATTGGAGAGGCAAGTATAGTGGAGCTCTTCCTCAAACTCCTCCTAAAGAACAGCTGATGGACAGGTAATTCAGACAACTACTAACATGGATGTGAGCTTCAATTTGATTACATTTTTTGGCTCTGGAAAATAGTAACTTTTCTTCTCCTCTAAGATTTTTGAGAATGTTACAAGAGTACCAAAATCTTTGCAGAATCCTAGAAGCTAAGCCTGTTTCTCATTGCAACCATGATCCTTTACTTGCCCCAATATCATCCACAAACTATGCTTTATATCAAATCAGCTTACAAATGTTATAATGCCTTCAGACTACTTTTCTCTGGACAAATTTTTCCTCAAAACCCTCTCATACAATCTATTAAATCGAGATTTTTCCTTAAGAGTACATGATTATCGCATGCTCTAAGGGTAGATTTCAGATTAATAGATTGTTTGAAGGAATTTTCTCAAACCCAGTTTAGAAAAAATTGTCATTTTCCCTTTGTGGAAATTGGAGGACATTGAAAGTAGAGATTGTTGCTTTTTGAAGAGCTAAAATACAGACCATTGTTGGAGATGCTCTTCTAAGATTTAGAAAGCTCCTACTCTTAGAGCAAGACATTCATATTCATCTTTTTGTGTGGTGGTCTTTAGAACTAGCTGTGTCAATTATAAGAAATAGCTCATCGAAACTAGTTTTCACCATCTTTTTCAGGTACAGGTCCCATGTGGAGAACTGCCGCAGTTGCAGCGTTGCATATAAAGGCCTCAATGTACGTGCTTGAAGTTGTCCTCAAAGTTGCCTGTATTGCTTTAATTGGGATTGTTGCTGCAGCCAAACTGGGTGCAATGTCAGCAGCTGCGAGAACCACATTGGCTTCAATGGCGGTGATATGCTATGCATCATCAATATGGTTGGCCCACTTCATTTACAAAAACTTCCATTTCCATGACTACAATCATGCTTTTCGCTGAGGATAGTCTCTCACTTACTGTTTGGCCTTAAAAAAAACCCATATTCGGTTGTGTAAAAATATTATATATATTATATGTAAAGATTAATGAAAAGCAAGATAATATATATATTTGCACCATAAATGCATCGCCTAAACATTATTATATATGATGAATTCAAACAAGTGCAAAAACAGATTTTTTTCATAACTTTAAACCAGCATTTTTTTCTTAAAAAATACAAATAAAAAAAAGGTCGCTCATACCAAACAATTCGGATGGATGATGTTATTGATAGGTATTATAAAAGAGAGGACAGAATTAAAGACTCTCCATAGGAAGACGACATGGAGAGTGTGTGGATATGGTTAGCTTCGCGAGAAAGTATTGGGATAAGCCTTTTGTAATAAAAAGAAAAGGAAATTAAAAAGAGATAAATCCATACAAGATAAAGATACCAACAATTCAGAAAGGTGAAAAAATTCTTAATTATGAGATTTACCTTCCTGAACAGGTATTGGATTATTCATCTTATGAGGCAAGTAAGTTTTATATTGACTCATATTTATTGTTTAAATTGCTAAAATTTGGATTCTCAACTATGGCCACCAAATTAGCGGTTGTGAATGGCTTGGCCATAATTAAATAATAGGATAGGATTCGGATCATTGCAGTATGAGTAATTCTAGGTAGTCTACTTGTATCTTACTTGTGTCATACTAAGAATGATGTGGCCTTGAAATCAAGATCTTGTTAGCTGTCAATTACCTTGGACCTTGAAGTCAATGTCTCTTAGGCTTGTCTTAATATCAGAACTGGTAGTTTGTGATATATTGATATATATGTGTGTGTGTGTGTGTGTGAGAGAGAGAGAGAGAGAGCTAGGGAAGCGGAATATGAGAGAATAGATCAGCAGCTGGGAAAATGAGTAGCATTCCAGAGCTCCCACAGGGCTCTGAAGCCTCTAATGGAAAGACCATTCCACTTGTAGGCTTCGGCACTGCCGAATATCCTTTTGGCAACTCCTCTGAAACCATGAGAGAATATATTCTTCATGCAATCAAGCTGGGATTCCGACACTTCGACACTGCTGCTCTTTACCAGTCCGAGCAGCTTCTCGGGGAAGCCATAGATGATGCTCTCCGCCTTGGCTTTATCAACTCCAGGGACGAACTCTTCATCACTTCCAAGCTTTGGTGCAGCGATGCTCATCACCATCATGTCCTCCCTGCTCTTCACAAAACACTCAAGTAATAGAACCAAACTCCCCAAGTTGTTATTTTCTGTCCGCTTAAGCTTTTGAAATATATAAATAGTTATTTAAAATGTCATGAATTCGAATCTTATTCCCGTCTCTTTCTAAGACAAGAACATATATAGTGCATATCAGATAAGAGGTCGTGAGTTTCAACTTAACCATTAAGTTGTGTTTTCTTAGAAGTATATATAGTAGTGACTGAATAAGATTTGTCATTTGTGCAGCAATCTGAAGTTGGAGTATGTTGATCTTTATCTCATTCACTGGCCAGTAAGCATTAAGCCTGGGGCATATGAGCTGCCTTTTAAGAAGGAAGACCTCCTTCCCACAGATTTCGAGTCTGTATGGGAAGCTATGGAGGAGTGTCAAAAGCTTGGCCTGGCCAAATCAATTGGTGTAAGCAACTTCTCATGCAGAAAGCTTGAAACCCTACTTGCCACAGCAAACATCCCCCCAGCAGTCAATCAAGTTGGTCTTCTTCTTCTTCTTCTTCTTCCTTTTTTCAATAATCATTAATGTTTTTCTTTAAGATTTTGGATTAATGCATCATTATATTGTTGCATGCTTTGCTTTTGGAAGGTGGAGATGAATCCGCTTTGGCAACAGAAGAAGCTGAGAGAGTTTTGTGAGAAGATGGGTATACATATCACTGCTTACTCTCCCTTGGGAGGCAAAGGAACACTGTGGGGAACAAACTGGGTAATGGAATGTGAGGTGCTAAAGGAGATTGCCAAGGCAAAAGGAAAAACTGTTGCTCAGGTAACTTATTGGGGAGGAAGGGAAATTTTTTCTTAAATAGAATATATAGGAAAAGAAATCAACCTAAACATGCAATTCCAAGCAGGCCCTTAGTGTTAACTACCAACCTAGTCAAATTATGAAGCTTTAGGAATAATACGTATTTTAAGATCAGTTTGGATCTGTGGTTTTAAAATGTACAATATTTTTTTAAAAAAAGCGATTTTCCAAAGATACAATTTACAAAATCAAGGGATGCAAGCACGCTTATATATCCAAACGTATAAGGCGCGCGGAGAGCATAAAAATGGATCAAAGGATATTTTTTTTTTTTTTTTTCCTTCTAAAGGATAATAATTTTAGTTAGTGTGTTTATATATTTATTTATTTTTTTCTTAATTAGTAAAATGGATTGAATTTAACTTAATTATTTAAGCAATATGGTAATTCTGTTGTTATGTGAAGGTTTCTCTAAGATGGGTATATGAGCAAGGAGTGAGTGTGCTTGTGAAGAGCTTTAACAAGGAGAGGATGAAAGAAAACCTTGACATATTTGAGTGGAAGCTGAGCCATGAGGATTCACAAAAGATAAGTCAAATTCCGCAGTGTAAAGGATTTCCTGGAATTGAATTCATCTCTGATGAAGGCCCTTACAAGTCGCTTTCCGAGCTTTGGGATGGAGAGATCTAGAATTGCATAAGAAAGCTTTTATGCTTTGGCTCCGTTTGTCCATGCTTTTTGGATAAGTTTTTGTTTGAAATAATGTTTAACGTGAAATAAAAGTAAAGATAGTTTAAAGTATTTTGTAAGCGTTTTGTATTTTAAATTGGTTAAAATTGCACTTCAGCTGTGTGGAATATATACTTAGAATCGTAACATGCTATTATACTTCCAAATTCAACATCCACAGGGACTCGCTCTATCTTATAGGTCAATCACCCCCTTCGTGACTCAACCCCGTCCGGCCCACATCATCCCAACTATACCCTCTTATCTCCCATCTTGCACAAAGCCCAACTACCTCCCTTCCTTAACTCAAGCCGGTCCAGCCCAATTCTATTCCTCAAGCTTTCCAAAACCCTCCCTTCCCAAAGCCCTACAGTACCCCAGCCCAGCCCTCTATCCCAAGCCTTTAGGTTCCCATAAATAAGAAGCGTTAGGGAGCAAAACAAATGAGTCAAGAAAAATTTTCAATCAGGAACCCGAAACAAGCAATAAGTCCACAATCTTTTACTTATTTATTTTGGAATTCATATTCATAAGTAGATGATTGAATTAGAATACACTGAAATCAAGTAAAACCGTGAAGAACATGCTCGAACTCGCTTAGTGAACGTCCGTTGAAATACTTTTGCTTGAGTTTCATGAAGGTTTGCAAGGCAAGCAGACTATCAGAACCCGCCCTCCCGACTTCACGGTCCAGCCCCAGAGTCTTGGCTACAATCTCTAATTCCAAGCCCGCATAGACTCCATCGCCGCAGAACTTGATCATGTGCTTCACGTCAAACGCCTTCTTACCAAAAAAGGATTTGATTAGATCCATAAACTCACTCTCGTGTAAGGGTAACACTTCTCCCCCAGTCAACATCTTTATAAAGTAACCAAAATCATAATCACTATGGAACGTGACCCACGTGATACGGGAGTTGCTCAACAGGCCAGACTTCAGGATTAGCCTGGCGAAGCGCAAGGAGTCGATACCCATAACTCGGTTATAGTCCAAGTAAATTTCTTGATCTTTCAGTAACTCAATGGTATTAATATGGTGAGAATGAATATGCTCGTCGAAATCCTTGAAGTTGAACTCCCAAACGTACGCCAAAAGATTTTCCGTTGGCATCGCAGAGAGCAAGACCCAATTGAATGATGCAGGTTGCCTCAACATTAAACTTCATTAGATTGTAAGGAGAAACTTCCTTGCCTTCTTTGGAAGTGAAAATATTGCCAGGGAAGTTGGTGGACATGGCCACAAAACAGTGATCGCATTTGGAAGAAGCCTCCATGAGTGCGGAGATCTCCTCCATCAGATTGTAATCCCAAACTTCCCTAACTATCAGACTCATTGTTGCTATTGTGTTGATTCCTTACTGTCTTAGGTTTGGATTCCTGACAAACTTAATTTAGATTTATTTGCATATAGGGGTTGGATTCCTAATCCCCGGCTGATGCTTCCCTTTTATACTCCTTTGGCTTAGCAATTTTAGTCATGTTTAACCTAGCTATCGCTTCTTACAAAAAAAAAAAAAAAAATCGATCGACCCTTAGGAGTGGCCGAACCACCCCAAGGCCCTTTGGGGTGGTTCGGTTTGGGAGTGGCCGAACCACCCCAAAGCCAAAGGGAGTGGCCAGCCACCCCCAAATGGCTAAAATAGCCACCCCAAAATTTAATTAAATATAATTTTTTAATGTTTTTAATTTAAAAAAAATTATTATTATTTTTAATTAATTAATTATATGGACAGTGTCAAATCATGATTGGTGCTAACGTGTCGTTCTATCAAATTTTAGACGAAATTTTGACGAAGTGACTATCTCCATCTTTAGGCAAACTAGAGGGACCTCCTGTGATAAAAAGTAAATCTTAAAGGTCAAAAAATAAATAAGTTAAACCACATAGGTGAATAAGGTATTTAAACCCCCCAAAAAAAAAAAAAAAATGGTAGTTTGAAAACGTAGAAAAATATATGTTTTCAAATCGCAAGTAATAGATACTTATAATTTTAAAGGTTAAATTGCGATTTTACTTAAAGCATAGCTGCGTTTTTAAAAATTGTGTCTAAATTACATATTTTGAACTTATTATTTTTAAATAACACATTTTGAAACCACGAAACGAAACGGACTGGAAAATCAATAGATATACTCACGAGGATCACATTGTAGATGAAGAAAATTATCCCGTTTATTATCTAGTCAAGTAGTCATTATCCATGTAGACTCGTTCGTACTTATCTTCCAACTTCTAAGAAATCGGAGACATGTCAAAGCTTTAATGCAGACCATATGCAACAAATTTTCTTTTAATTTTCCACCTACCTTCACCACGCGGTATGACGTGATGAATATATATAGAGATTCTATGATCCTTACTCGGTTTTGAAAAGGTACCTTCTCGCACAAGCTGAAGGCTCAACCATTAGAAACAGAGCATTTGAATTTTTTTTTTTTAAAGAAAAAAAAAAAAAAAAAACCCTTGAAAACTCACAATACAAGCAACTGCTGCTATTACTATTATTTGTGTGTTTGTGAGCTTGCTATGCTTCTTAATAGTCCCACGGACAGTTTCTCTTTAAATTGGGTTCGAGAAAAAATTTTCAACGTATTCTATCAAATTAATATATGTCCTTATAACACGTGGTTCTCATGTGCATTGTTAATTTCTCCTTACTTGCAAGGTACATGAGGAGTCAGGGGTCTACTAACAGTTTACGGTTTAGGTAATCCATGGAGCTCATATTAATCCTATTGGACTTGAATGGATTAAATGGTGAAAACTATTTGATAGGATCAATATTGGACTTGAAAATCTAAAAGGAAGACAACTTAGTCCAGGCAATTCTCTGCATTCAATGCTCAGAAACAGCATACTATTTTTATGAGTTCAGTAATAATCATTGATAAAGAAAAATGAATGAATACCTTCTATTGTAAGAAAGGGCATCAAACCCACAAAATTGTACAATTTTTGTCTTGTATTGTACAAGATGAACAGAGAGAAAATGTATACATGATTTTGAATGAAAAGAATGAGAAAGAATTCCTATGTCATCTTTTCTATTGACACAAAAGAATATATGAATCAGAAAATTTGCTCTAACTCACAAAACATCAGGAATTGAAGGTGCTGATGTGCCTCTAATCAATGGGGAGGACTTTGTTCTTGAATGCTGATCGATTCTTCTTAAGAAACTTTCTTTCTCGAGTGGAGGTGACACAATGCTTGCTGCCATTTCTCTACCAGAACTTGATGGGGTCAGACCACTAATGAATCGAGGAGTAAAGCATGATCTAGAACGGGCAGTACTTCTTGGGGACAAGTTCATTTGCTCCAAAGCTTGGCATTGGAGCTCCGACGGATAGTCCCTTACACAGCCAATGCGAGGTCCAGCTCCTGTTGTCCATTTGCAAGACAACTGCTTCCCCAGTTGATAGGACAGCAATCCTTTGTGCGAACTGATCCTTTTGAGAATTGATTCTTCAGGAATGATTTCCACTTCACTCTCTTCATGCTGTTCGTTAAAAGATTTCTGCTCTCGAACCATGTAATCCATCTCGGAAGTGAAGCCTTCATCTGATGTTTCGTAACCATCTACTGGAGATTCTGGTAGCAAACTATTACGATGTGGTACAACGTCTTGTTTTTCGCTCTCTAATGTCTCATACAATTCATGCTTTTTTGGTATTTCAAGATTAGCCAATTTGCTACTGAGACTGCTTAGTCGGCTTGACATAGGCAGTTCCAATGCAGCAGCAGTCTCTTCTTCCATTGAATCAATTTTCACTGGAGTCAAGTCTTCAGCATTGGCCTCTTCAGTCTCGGAGCCACTCAACTTTTGAGTCAAGTCCTCTTCGGATGAGTTGGTTCTGAGATGAATACTGCTTCCTTGCTTGCCAAACAGTTCATCTTCGTCATCAATTGGACTCATCTGAATATAACAGAAAATGACATTCTCAGTATATTGGCTTTTACTTGTTTATTCTGTAAGGGAAAAGAAAAAAATATTTTATATCAGTTCAAAGAATATAAAGCCCTTTTATTTACCTTTACATCTCTGAGATCCACCTTGTTCTCTTTGAGGAAGGAGATAAAGTCCTTAAAGTTTTCCTCTGTAGGCTGATAATGACCGCTGTGAGGCCAAACTGCCTGTTGAAAAATAGCAGAAATGGTTATTAAGAAACTGTGCCGAAACTGGGAACTATGGTAAAAATGAAGAAAAACTTAGAAATTCTATGAGCTTTAATGCAATAGCTATACCTTCAGGATGCCATTCTCAATAACTAATCTCCCAGCAGCAGATGTAGCTCCTCCAGCCAAAAAGCTGGAATGCTGAAAAGTGCCTTTCTTCTTCTTGCCAACATACAAGGACATAGATGTGCTTAGAACAAAAATCCACTTAGCACCATTGGGTTCTCCAGTGGTGTGGAGGAGCTCCCTTGATTGCTTGTATAAGAACATTCCATCCTCCACAACAACTTCATAGGTCAACCTTTCCTTCTATCAAAAGTGAAAAAAAAGATTATCAGCAAATAGAATGAAAACAAATTGACGTAAAGAATGGTCAAGCAAAGATATAGAAGGCTCACCGGACCCAAGTACTTGATACACTGCTGTTGAAGTTTTGATCGAGGGCATTTTTCAACAATATTTATTTCCTTCCCTTCTCCTATATCCAGCCTGCATTTCCAAAACCAGCACCATTACATTCAAATCCAAATTCTTGACATCTATCTAGATTCAAAATTCATAATACTGAAGAAACATTTTGTTTAAAGAATATTACCAGTAGAAGAAGGGCTCTTTACTCTGAGAATGAAGCCATTTAACATAATAAAAGTGTAAATTATGTCCGTACCGATGCCGGGGATCAATCTGTTTCAGAAGAATAAAAATTGAAATCAGTAAAGGCTGATAAAGAAACAGAAAAAATATATTCTTAAAACTGATTTTTTTTTATCTTATGCAATTAACTTACAGCCTCAAGCCAGTGTTGTAAAGCAAGCTTCTGAGCTCTATCATTCTTTGATAAACCTTTTCCAACCTGCAATAACAAAAACAAAAATGATTAAACTTTGAAATAAATTACAAAACATAAAAACAGCACAAATCAATCCGTTTGAAATTCACCTTGGCAGCTCTGGTTCTTGCTCTTGACCATCGTGAGATGGCAGTTTCATGCTTCTCAATATCAAAGAATGATATAGAACTTCTCTTGAGTTCAGCAAAATCTAAGAGCTTCCACCTATAGTTCACACATATAAGTACATTAGCACAAGATAGAAACAAATCAGAAGTTTGTAAAAAAGGACATTGCAGATGCATGTAAATAGGATACATACCAGCTCTGCTCAACTAGAACTGCACAATCTGCAAGCTTCCTTCTGGTTCGGAAGCTTTTGTACACTTTCTGCAACTTTAGCGCAGCCCCGTGCTGGGGGTGGGCGGGATCCAAAATTGGCAATGGCTGGATCTTCACCAGCCCACCATCTGATCCTGGGGATTGATTATCCATCAGTTTGCTTTGTTGGCTGTTTGATGCAAGGGGCGTATGATTTTCTTTGTCTAGGGAAGGAGCCTTGACTGAGACCATTTTCTCCAACTTTCTATTGTTGAAGCTGACAGATGCTTCTATCATCATCTTTCCATAACCAGAGGATTGTAGTATTGTGGTTTCAGAATCTCGACTTTTGGAACTGACAGATCTTACGAGAGTTTTGGCATCATCATACCCAAAACTGATGGACTTCACAACAATAGATTCCAAGCCACTTTCCACATCACTGTATTCAGCAAATGGGCAGGAAAAATAAACTCCCATTTGACGGGGAAAGGTGTCTTAGCAACCTAATAAATCCAAATTCCTGTCAAAATAAAACAAATACATATTAGCGAATGGAAATGCTACATATTTGATAATGCATCATATGGAACAAGCTCTTCTAAGTATGAACTGTAAAATCTTTATTTGATAAACCAGAGCAAACTTTAAAACAAACTATCAAAATATGAGCTTGAATCTAAAAACCCTATTGGAATAACAATAAATAATCGACAAGGTGTGCAAACCAAATGGGTTTAGAAGAAATTAATGTAAAAAAAAAAAAAAAAAAGCCAATAACACCCATTTTCTCCTAACATAGCATTGTCTATATGGTAGAAGTATCAATGATTCATATAACTAGGGAAAGCAAGCAAGCGATTGTCTTATCAACGCAACAATAAGTTGCTGATAGAAAAGACCGTGGATCTGCAGGACGAATGATCCAACAAACACGTATCTTTGAAACCAAAACCCAATAAAGGAAATCCAAAATACCCATTTCATTCAAATAGAAGAGAAGATTACTCGACATGAACTGAGTAATATTCCAAACCCCATCAGCAACAAAACCATTTTCTCAAGCAGAGAATCTAAGAAAGCAAAAACATTACCATGCTATCAGGATCCAATTCAAAGAACCCAGAACATGCATTTCGTTAAAATAGCATAAGAACAAATAATAATGCAGAGATATAAATGCATATACCATTCTGTATCTCGCTCTGTATGAACTTGAAAACAGAGACAAACAAAGAGAAAACAACGCAAACACGACAATAAAAAGAAAAGAACTTTAGAGATAAAAATATTAGGGGCTGTACCTTAAATTGAGGATTAGTGAGTGAACCAGCAAATGTGTGTATTAATGGAAAATAATTCCGAGTTTGATGGGTGGGTGAGGATTTTATTTTTGATTGATTTGTGAGGGTGGGATTTGGACAATATTGCAAAGAGAGGAGCTTCCCTCTCTCTTTCAACACAAAGCTTGCACTTTGAAAGCAAAAACTGATCGTAGGGAACTTAGTCTGCTGATTGTTCCTTATATAGAGGAGAAATTTTAGATAGAGAGTATGAGTGAGACAGACAGAGATAGAGACAGAGACACAGTTTTTTTTTTTAACAGAGAGGTCCAAGCACGTGGGAGGACTACTTAGAAGGACGTAATTTGGAATCCCATGACCATATTTACCTTCTATTTTTCAAGGTTTTTTTTTTTTTTTTTTTTTTAGGAGGAAAAATAAATAAATATTAAGCTATATTTATTATTTATTATTTATTATCTGTGTGAAAACTTTTGTATTTTGATTTGAAAATTCTTTTGATGACCATGGAAAGTTGACAGATATTTAAAAAGAAAAAGGGAAAAAGGAAAACACTAGGTATATTACTTCTAGTGATGCTGTGTTGCTGTTACTTGCACTCCTCTGTTTATAGTAAAACAGAGGAATATGTGCACAAATTTTCTTGGAAACTATCATATTTATCTTATAATAAAGTCAATATTGTGCTTACGTCATAACTCATAGTTACTCAGAAGAAGGGCGATTTGACCTGTTCCTGGTCGCCATGGCCCATCGCTTAAGACGTCATTGATGATTCTCCTACCTCCACTTACTTGCCTAATTGCTAACGTACTTTCCAAGCTTTTGGTTAAGATTAATCCTTGTAGGCTTATCTAGCTATAACGCAATAGATTTTGTCTCCTTCTTCAATTTTTCTCCCAAATATAAATTACTTAACGGCAAAGTATTTTTAATAGATACATGTAATTCTTCTGACTCTCTCGTTCATCTCTTGTCTAACTATGTTTTAAATCTATCACTTCATATATATGACCCACATGTGAGTCTTATAGATTTAATGGTAGATTTGAAAACAATATTACTGGAGTTTGGTAGAAAATGAACTGGAGAAGAAAAATCGCATTTCTCTTTTTAAATTTACAAAAACAGTTTTTACCTTTTTGTTAATACTTTTTTCAAACCTAACACGAAAAGTTCTTCCTAAAATGCTTTAACAAACACGAAATTCATTTTGCCCTAGATTCTTAGACTATGTATATTTTGTGGGACAAAATTTATCTCCAAAATGGGTTGAAAAAAAGCTCTCTAAAATTCACATATATCCTTCAAATATGAAATGGTTTGAATTAACAAATTGAAAGAACTTTTTGTCTTTTTTTAGTGGTGGACATTGAGGAAGCTAAGTCGGCATTGGTTGGGTGAGATGATGCATGGCACACGTGGAATCCTTTGGATGGATATGAGTTGGTTGAAAATTAATAGGAACTTGTTTGAATCAAGGGCTTGGAAACTTCCTCGAGGGCTCTTCTAGGATGACCCACGTACAGGTTGACTTGAATATCCCAAAAGAAGGTTTTGATGCCCTTGATGGGTTAATAACAACAAAAAGTTTTCTAAAAGTCCAAAGCTTGTCTCTAGTTTAATAACACTTGAGAAAACATTCAATCTCAATACAAATAATGAATATATGATCTGTCAAAGATAATATTTATATCGCAATAAGGCTATGTCTCATACAATGTGGATTTGTGCATGCATTTTGGGGTGACTCTAATTTGCACTAAACAGCCTTACCTACTATAATTCCAAAATTTGGTGGCTTTGATTATTGTATACCAGTTTTTGCATTCCCTTACATATGTTACTTGGTACTTTTTTCTTTTCTTTTCTTTTCTTTTTTCTTTTATTTGAGTTTTAGTAGGAGTAGTATAACTTTTACTATAAGTCATTTCCAAACTAACGTGATAGTTCATGTTGCACTAGGGCTTCCATTTCGCTGTTGCCCTCGAACCTATATTGACAATGTCAATCACCTCATCTCCTCCTCCTCATTTGGGCACATATTTTGACATGACTATGTGTCTTTGGGGTTGATGTCTACCCGTGTTTGTATTATTTGGTATTAAAACTAGCCACTACATCGTATATGAGATCAAACACAATTCGTTAAGTATGAGATCAAATGAGTTATTACTTTATGGTTGAGTCAGGAGGGGGCGACTTTAACTTATAAGCCATATTAAATTGTCTTAGTAGAGTTGCTAAAAAGAGAGAGTTATCATCGAATCAATGTCGATAGAGTAGATTATCATGGTGGTCGACTAATCTTTTAACTTTCTTGAGCACCGGTTTTCAAGGATGAATTTTACCCAAAATTTGAATTACTCCTTCAAACTCAAGTTTGGAAATAAACTTTTTTTATTATTTTAATTAATATTAAACAGTCTTTATATAGACTTAGAAACTAAAGATAGATTTATTCCTAAAAATACTGATAATAAAACTAATCTTAAATAAGATATAATTCCCATTTAATAGAACCTCTACCTTATCCCCACGTTATTTCAGTAAGAGAAGAGGATATACCATCACTACAAAGATAACTAACAAGAATTTAAAGTAGAAGGACACCTGGATCACATGCATTAGTTTAATTTTTTTTGGATAAACACCTCCATTAATTTAATAATGCTTAGTGGAGAGCAATTAAACATATTTTGGGAGTACTGAGGAAGGTGCCTCTTCGAGTTCTTTCTTCAAATAATACGCAGCCCGCTCCTCAATGTGTTCTAGAATCTATTAAATCACAATCTTTTGTTTTTATTTTTATTTTATTTTTTATATCTATTAAATCACATTTGAACCCCCCAAGAAAAGAAAAGAAAAAATGTTTCTTTATTGAGTAATATTAAATATTATACCCACATTTTATTCAGTTGATAGGTTAGTATTAAGTACTGATAGACACCGCCATATACATGTTAATGTGATATCATTGGATTTTTTATTTTTATTTTAATAAGGCTGTTGAATGGCATTGACACGCTAACATGGTTAAAAAATAATAAGATAAAAGTGTAATTTCTATCATTACTCTTATTTTATACATTTCTAAATAGCATGTATGTGTGCACTACTAATTAATATTATGGACATAGAAAATTATGTCATCCTTGTTAAGTGTTAACGATTTTATTTTCTGTCATTTGTTTTTTGGTTTCGAATCAAATACATTAAAAATTATTACATGAATCAAACCATCCGAAACACAAAATAATCTTCAAAATACAAAATTTGTTTTCACTTTTATATTACATTATAACGCTTTTTCTAACAACAAAAAAGTACTTCCAAAAATACATTCATTTGGGGGTTTTTTTTTTTTTTTTTTTAGCAAAAAAACAACAACATTAACAAGAACTATAAATACAAAAGGGAAATGCTAGGTGTTCTTCTAGTGTTCTTCTAATGTCCTCTCAACTGTGATATGACTTTTAAAATCACCAATGGATTAAAAGTCAATAATGATAATTTCAAATTCAAAGGTAATTTTAAAAACCACATTACAGTTGGAAAGACACCAGGAGAACATTAAAAGAACACTTAGCATTTTCCAATACAAAATACGCAAATCTACTTCTATATTTATATCATATCAAAACACATTTTTAACTAAAAAGCAAAAAAGCACCTTTTAAAAAAAAATTGATAATCATATCGAAATCCACCTTTTTTTAGAGTTCCTTTTATTAAAATTGTACAAAGATGACTGACTATTTTTGCCAATATAATATATATAGGTATAAGCTTTCCTAATAAAAGAAGTATAAACTATACAGAATGGGCTACTTTTGGAGTCCTTTTACACCCAAAAATCATCCTATCTAAAAGGTCCCAAATCGACAATTGTGTGTGAACATTATGTCATACACAACCCCTTACACTTGCTAGATTTATTAATTAATGGTACATCTACTATGAAAAGTACACAAACAATAGAATTCATCTAGTATCTACTATGAAAGTATAAATTCATGTTATAATGTGTCGGAAAGTAGAATACAGCCAGCAAGCATTTTATAAAAATAAAATGAACTTTTTGACAAAACCCCACCAAAATCCATGTAGAAAGATCTCGAAATCCAAGCACTATAATTAAAAAAATTCATCTTGAATCCCCAAAAATGATCTGTAAAATTAAATTAAACGAGTCCAGAAAACCTCGTCCCCATGGCAGTCGTTTTGTTTGAACCACAACAAGTCAACGACATCACAGCCAGTATTTGGTCTATCTAACTTTCATAATTTAATCATAAAAAAATATGATTAAAAATCATAAGAAATCGCACAATACTCGTCACTTCCAACTGTCATTTCGGATCGGATCTCCGCCATGCAAAATGAGATGGGTACTTTGCACCGTACTAACTTTACACGTGTCAAGTGGGTAATTGGCCACGTTGTGCTGCCTGGTACGAGTGATACAAAACATACCTAAACTTAGATAAGCAAATCCCTTGCCGGTCGGCGTGTGTATGTGTATAAATTATTAAATAGGGGCACCTTAATTTCCATGGAAATCACTCATGTTATTTGTTGCATCACGGACCAATCACATGAATTGATTTTTTTTTTTTTTTTTTTTAGATTTGAAAAATTATTTTGATATATAATAAAAGTAAAATAATTTTAAATGTTTTGCAAGTATGTTATGTTATTTGTTAATTTTTTTGTTTTGAAAACCAAAAACAAAAATGAGAAAAGATAGTTGTTTAACAAACAAAACTATAGGGATTAAGACAAGGTGTTTGGTAATGTGGTTTTCAAAACCACCATTGGATCAAAATTCAAGTATAATTCATTTAAAATTAATGGTAATTTTGAAAGCCACATCAGCTTTAGGATAATTTTATGAGGATAAAAAGATAGTACTTTTTTTTTTTTTTTGACATATCTGCACAAGAGGGGGAGGAAGATTCGAACTATTAACCTCCGCTTCATTAAGCGTAGTCCTAGCTGATTGAACTACTTCTTATGGAACAAAAAAGATAGTACTTAGCATTACTCTATATATCAATATTGAGCGTACTATGTAGATTGATTTTATTTGTTAGGGGAACAAAAAATTCACCCAAATTAAGAGTTTTTCTAATTTAATTTAAGTGGGAGTCAAATGATCTAAATTAAGACATATGTTAATTTAATACACTTAAAACCATTTTTGCAAAGTATAGCAAAGTGATTTGCTGTATATGTTTTGAGTAATGCTAGACCTACAACTAGTTTAAAACTTATTAACATATATCGGTATGTGACGTCAACTACTATTATTTTTTAATACTTTTCAAGCACATTTTGTCACGTCTTAGCAAGTTATAAAAAAAAAAAATTGCAAGTCTTAACATTTTTCAACGAAACTAAGTAATTTGGTTTCAATGCAACTTGCAGGCCACATGGGTTGCGATTTAGTGCAATACCTCTTACTTAGGTCGTTCATTTTAAATAAGTTATCCAGTCATGACAGCGAAGAAAAAACAAATGAGTGATTTGCAATGCAAGATGTGAATATTATGGCCGGACAAAACCATTCAATCACCCTAATAGTTATTCATTCCTTTTGTTTTCTTCTTTTTATTTGATGTCATGATCGAAGTTATAAGGATTTAGAGTTGAATTGTTACAATATTGAGGTCCATAAATTAATTAATGAAAAATGTGGCTATTGGAGTGCACGAACCACCTTCTTAGGTCAAAGATAGTGATTCAACCACCCTAATAACCGCCCCCCTGTATTACAAGCAAGTCGATCCTTTTATCTTCTTCTTCTTATATGTAGTCATGAAATTCAAAGGATTTAGAGTTGAATTGGAACAATATTGAGATATGTTAATCAATTGATTATAGAAATTCCTCTAAAAAGAAAAATCAAAGCAGTAATAATTTATTGCTTTTGTGCGATTTCAAAAGAAAAAAATATCAATATTAATTGTGCCAACCGACCCAACCCCATATGGTTGAAATTAATGCTATGATTTTATTTAAAATGATTTGCTTGTTTTTTTTAACAAAGCCTCCTCCCACTCCATGGAAATGACTTGCAAATTTAAATTAAAACGTCCCACGGGGTTGGCACTAGCAAACGAAACGACGTCGTAGATGGGATTTAAAAACCAATAAAAGGTAACCGCCACCCAACACGGCTGCAGAGAGTACTGTGACATTGAAAAAAACCATGACAGCTGGTGGTGTGGTGTGAAAATCTCTTGAGAAAAACGCGGTTATGTTTGTGAGGGGGCAGGGGCATGCACCGACGACGAAAAGTTCATTAAGGCAATGGAGTAAAAGTCAGCTGCATGCGATACTACTTTTCATTCGTATTCCTAGAAAGTCAAGCGTTGAATAATTGAATATATACGTTGACGCCTGCTGGATTTGCCTCGTCATCGCACTCTTTTTATACGTCGTCAACTCAACTCTTGTTTTTGTTTTTATTCGTAGTTTGCTTCTTTTTAATCCTTAATGGTTGTTGGGAAGACTGGGGGTCTTTAGGAGTATTAGATATATATGTATCTTAAGTGGTAAGTTTTGTTTTTTTTTTTTAGGGTTTTTTCTTTTCATGTGATGTCTGAAGAAATTTGTGACCCTCTCTCACGTGCAGACTAATATTTTTTCTAATTCTTGTTAGGGGGAAGTAGTGCGGGCCTCCATTTGTCCTGTAATAAGCTCTGATACTATAAAAAAATTCGTTGGCCTAACTTATCTCACAAAATCGGTTCAATAAAATAAGGTTGTTTATTCCTTATAAACATGCTCAAGTTCTTGTCTACGGACAATGTGAGATTATTTCTCAACAAACGTGAAGGTAATTCATGGCCGGTTAACAATTTTTATTAATACGATTTGCAAATTCTATACGAATTTAATATAAAATTAATAGATTAAAATTAAAGGATTTAATTGAATAAATTAAATAAAAATTAATATTTATAATCATATACCCATAACTCAATGCTATTGTAAATACACACGAACACAAATTACCGCACTTATTTCTCGCTTTCTCGTTGTTTGGTCGTCGTTAACTCATTTGCAACGCCAGTTTTCTACTGCATTGGGAAGGAAGGTGGCCTGAAGAAAGCAGATAGAGAGACCGACCGTGGCCCAAAAAAAATGCTATTTTTAACTGAGGATGGCCCACAGAAGTATCGCCATCACCGTCCATTCTGCTATCCTGATCAGTTGGGACGGACGGTAGCTAGGTACTTACTCAAAGACGCCCAATACAGCTCAGAGTCAACAGTGTAGCCGTGTAGGTATGTTGGGACTTGGGGGTCTTATCTCGAACAGTCGGTCAGGGTGGCTGCTTGACCTTTATGGCTTTATCGCCAGCTCTGATTTAATTTTTCCTGGTGAATTTCTGGAACACCCATCTTCTTGCATTCATAATTCTTTCATATAAAGTATAAATTAACTCTAATTCTGAATCTTGATAGAAAGTAGAATGGGCGTTGATTGGTCAGTCAATCCACTGAAATAAATAGGGACTAGATCGTCTATAATAGCACTTATTTATGGTTAGCAGGATGTGGAGAATATAATTCCATTACTATTTTTATTTAAATTCAAATGGATATAATAAACTGCATGCGTTATAGGGATAATTTTTTTCCCTTTTTTATTAATTAAATTCAAAACTTTATTCGAATAAAGCTAATGTTTAATTTCAAAAAAAATTGATATATGCATGACAATGTGATGGTTCTTTTATGAAAAATGTTTAAATACTATAACTTTTATTATAACTTCTTACAAATTCACTTGGTAATTCAATAATCACGTGAATGGTTACGTGATAATACCCATTTTAGTAAATGATATAGACTAAGTATCACATAAATTATCACGTCAATTTGTATAATTTAATGATTTACTCGTAGAATGGAACCTACCATCCCCAACCACTTCTTTCCCTCTCTAGAGAAACTTACTTGTCAAGCAATTCTACCAAGTCTTACGCCATGCACCTTGTCAAGCAAGTACTCGTGTCAGTCAAATCAGACGCAAAAAGTGGGTGAGAAATGTTCTTTTAGAGGTCTTTAAATCATAGGAAAAGGTCAGTCATGTTTTTTTTTTTGTTCTTCCTTGTTACCTATTTTTTGACGCCAAAGCATGTTATATATTGACAGACCAAACCATTCAAAATGACATTTTCAACTGCATAATCTGTCCCCAATTAACAAATTATTTAATCTAAAGTCACTATTCTTATGAATATTTACTGCCACAAACTTCCGAACACTTCACTTTAAATTTTTATTTCAAGTTTGTTTTATCGAACAAGTTAAAAGCTTTAATACCCGACTAAGTAAAGGTTATTTTTACTAATTAGAATGTAAATTTAGGTGAAAATATTGTTGAATTTTCCTAGCTAGTTATTTTTGTCCAAAAATGACGAGCTGATTCAACGCTCACCAAATTACAGCTCATCAAAGTTTTGGTCACGCTAAAAAGCAACTCCTTCATACTTCATAAAAATGCCAAAATATGGAGTATCAGAGTTAACATCAAGCAAAAGTGGGTCATGCTTTCTTTTTCATGAAAATCAATTAGATGTCGACCTTGTAATATTCACAAGAGCGCTAATTTCCACACCCACAATCTAGTTTGATGGACCACTTTAATCCAATTTTTGGGTAGCATTTCCGTTTGTATTTTCTTTTATTAGATCTTCATATTTCTATATATTTATGATTACAATCACATCTTTGCAATTGCATATCAAAATCCTTGTGATTTACCCTATATAATATATTGAAAATATCATAAAAAAATTTGGCACAAATATGATAATATTAATGTAACAACGATAATATACTAATATGCTGAGAATATTTTCATAATATTCACAATATTCTCTGGCATAAATATTTGAATCAATGTCTATCAGACCGACTTCAAACCTAGTTGTACGTGTTATAGTTGCGGTTTCCTTAAATTTACCTTACAATTTCCGCTCAACCCCTGCAACAGGTTGTTGACCTTTTCCCTATTCAATAAAGAACTCACTCACCAAGTTGACATTGATTATACCTTCGAATTGACTTAAATGCAAATAGCCATTGTAATGTTTAGTTTAATTGATCAAGAAAGCAAAGAGAAAGTACATAATAATTTTACCTACTTGGGCTGTGTCCTATACATTTGTTTTAGATACAAGTATGGCAATTGGGCACATTGTAGACATAAAGAAAAAAAACAAAACAAAAAAAACTAAGGAGTTGTTTGGCGTGTACCTTCTTTTTGATAGAATTCACAAACCAGGACTTTCTTTTAAGTGTTTTACACTGTCTAGTGATGCCTCTGATCACATTCATAACTTGCAGCAAGTCAAATAATGGTGTTTAATTTCAAAAACAAAACACGCATGCCTACGACGGAAATGCTATTGATGAGAGAAAAATGACGGGAGAGAGATTATGATATTGTTATTGACTAAATAACTAACGCTAATTTTTTGTTGATTATATCCCCAACTAAGAGACACAACTCTTGTAGTGTTTTAGTTATAAATCAAGAGATACAACTCTTGATAATGGATTATTGTACCAGCCCATTGTAGGAATACACATAATAGTATTCTCTTAGTATTTTATTTTTGTTGTATTTAACGGTATATATGATGTCATGCTTGTCCAAGTATACATGGGTCCAACCACCAACAAAATTAATTAATATCAGTCATGGTTTCTTGATTTTGTTGAGTTTATGATTAATCTACTTTTGTATTGAGAATTTTAAGAAAAGCATAAGGCAATTATGCAGCATGCATGCATGGCTTTCTAAATACAATACCGAATTAAGGGGAGTATGATGTGAGAACACCAACAGCTAAACAAAACAGAACATGTTTAGTGGTTGAACTAATTATAAATACGGATAATGTTTGCTAACAATTCTAAATATATGTTTATAGACCATTAGTTGTGCCAAAAATAAGTGATTATCGTCTTTTAATTTTAATTTTTTTTAAAAATAAATAAATAAAGACTGATTGTCACGATCACATCGATATAATGGGTAGCGGTAGGATACAAATATGATGAATAGCATTTATTTAATAAGAAAATTGATAAGAAATTAAATCAGATTGGCTGTTAAGGGGTCTGCAGGATAAGCTGTGGTTCAAGCTCACAGGATGGGGTCAACAGCTGCAGAGGCTACCTAATGAACAAGCTGGCAGGCACAATTCATAAAGCCACCAACCATTCCCCAGTGGATAGCATTAAGCATTTGAATGATTACTATATGTGCATGGATTGTCACGAGCTCAAGGATGCAATCAAGACTTGGCTGCTTCAATTAAACAATTCTTCTCTCTCTACCCTCTAAGCCCATGTGATCATTTTCACCAAACAAAGAAAATTGCCCTAAAACGCCCTAGGATCAAGAATGCTGCTCTCATATTACAGGATGCTTTAAAGGGGGAAAAAATGTTTACTTGTTTCATTTTAGAGCAGAGATTCCGATCAAGTACAATGAATTGCTTATATTACATGTGAGAAGGCACCCAAATTTCACCTAATAAAGGTTTTAGGTACTTGCTTGAGCTACCCAAATACCTGTTCAATTAGAGTTGTGATAATAGTTTAATCAAAACCGAGTTTCGACTATTCAGACTATGCTTAGTCAAATCATTGTCTTGCTTGAACTCGGCTCAAACTTGAGCCAAATTTTCGAGGCCTGTTCGAGCTGAGCTTGGCAAGCTCATATACGTGTTCGAAACCAGCTCGAGATTCGGTACCCAAACATGTGTTCAATCAAGTGGTTGTGGGTACCCTCTCACATGGCTGCCTGGGCAGGTCATTGCACCTATCCCTGTCCCTTGTACAACTAGTGTTGTCTACATTCCAAAACTAATGACCATTACTGCAGAGGAATCCAAGGATTAGGAAACATACACTGTTACAGCATGTAATGGTACAAAAGCATCATATGGTACTACGGAAAATCAGATCTGGCAATTAATTCTAAAGCTGTTCCATCACAGGAGCGTGGAGCACATGGAATTTATAACTGAGTTGAAGAGATGTTCCAGGATTTTCCAGCATGATAGTCAGAACATTAGCTGTTGTGCCCTGTTTATGCAATATAATATCCATAGTACAAAATATGTCTCTTCTCACCCCCATGACATCGAGTCTAGGGCTGCATAATTTGTCCAAACTCACTGATTGTGAAATTGTTATCAGGCCCAAAACCAACACCCAGATACAAACAGTGAAGATGATGCCCAACAGAACAACAAAAAAAAGAAAGAAAAGGTTTATCTACAAAGAAACATCAAAAAGATTATAGTAAGGCCTGCTAATTTGATGAGAATGAAGGTAGATGTAGAAGTTGCATACAATCCTCACTATAGTTAGCCTAATTGCAAGATTAGAGCCTGCATGAGATACTCCAAAGTGAATGAAAAGGTAAGCAACTGAGCAAGTGTCTTCTTCCCTGCCTAATAAATGAAAATTCCTCTTCTGATTTCTACTTTCAATAACTATATTCCTCTCACTCTCTTACAGACAGACCATGGCAAATCTCTATAACAGAATCGATTAGACACTTCCAAGTCTCCAAGTCTTCTTCTACACCCTCCCGGTGAAGCCTGTGGTGGGATTGCATACAGAATCTTCACATCAACTAGGACAGGCAAATTGCTCACATCACCATGAATTAATGTTGACAATTTTTTATATGACCTATGAATCCAATACGAAATTAGTAGATTATAGTTGAAGGACCTGACATGTTTAATTAAAGAGGTCAAGTTATGGTTGACTTTTACAGTCTTATATTTATGTTTTGACACGACCCAATCTTGACACACAATGACAATATAAAGGTTGGCAATTTTTTTACATGACCCGTGAACCCGACATATACTCAAAACGAAATTAATATGTTAGAGTTGAGGAGTCCAATCTATTTAATTGAGTCAAATTAGAGTTAACTTATATAGTCCTGTACCTATGTCTTAACACAATCCAAACTAAATATATACATACACAAATATACACCCCTACCAGAGATGTTCTCCAGTTCCTTGGCAATCTCTCTTCCTGGTCTGCTTCAAAAATTTAGCATAATGAAATCTACACTGCGTACAACCTTGCTAAATGGACTGCTTCCACCTCATCTAGCAGTATCCTAAAAGCATTCCCATCGTACTCCACTCTGCACTCTGTAACTTGGATCAAGTGAGACTTTAAACCGCCAAAATCCTTCCACCACCCACCCACACACGCACGCACCCACCAAACCCCCCCCCCCCCTTTATTCCTTGTTCCTTTCTGTCTTATATTTCTTAACTTCCCCCAAAAAAAAAAAAATCTTCATAGGTAATAGGGGGAGCCACTTTATATTCCCCACAAGAAGACAAGATCCGAAATATTCCACCCACACTTGTAGGATTGCAAATTCTGTTGACCTGCAATATGTATCTGGCCCAAACCCTAATTTCTTCTTTAACTAAAGGAGATTCTGATCGCATAAATCAAGGGAATACATAAAAAAGTGTGTAAAGACCTAGGCAATGCTCTTAATTTGCCAACATACTTTAGTCCAACACCATTTCTGGTATCCATAATTTCCACCAAAAACAACAAGAAACTTGGAATACAAACGGCAACTCGCCTACCTATCATAATTCTACGCCTCCGTAATTTTAACAATTAAACAAAATCACCTTACCACCTTATGTGGAAATTCTTCACAATGCACACCATATAGCTAGAACCTAACAGAACCAAATTAATTCGTGTGTTGAATTACAAAACAAGACAAGATACAAAAAAACAAAACAAAATATTCAAACTAACAGCAATACATGCTCTTATTATTCGTATAAACATACTTTAAATTCTACAAGTGGCTTCAATTCAAATTGAGTCATCAGATTCATCAGAGTCGCTTCTGTCAGGCTCCCCAGCATTTGTTCCAACCTCTGGGGCATCTGCCTTTACAACAGGCGCAGGCACAGGTTTTTTACTTGCATTTCGGACACTTCCATCTACATCTTCCTCTTGCTCAGCAGCTTCAGCATGTGAACAACTCAATCAAGGAATAATCAATGTACATAAACATGACATAACAGTCTTCATCACCAGACATTGAAAACTATGACTAATTCCATCATTCACAAACAAGCAATACATCAAATCATACTCTCATATTTTTCTGTGAAACAATGTACCAAGTGCCTTGACCTAACATCCTCAGCTTAGTGACACATTGAATTAGAGGTGAAAACAAGATAAAAAGCATAAAAACATACTTCCAAATGAACCATAACAGTCAATTTTAGCCCACCATTTTTTTGGATTTAAATCAAACTGTGCAACCATTACCCCAATCCCAATCAGCCACTGGAATCTTAAACTGACATTCAAAGCTTAGATTATTTCCCTTTGAGTGTAATCTCACAACAATACTAATCAAGTAAAAGTACACTAACATATAAGGATATCAACATTCTCCGCTGCTGCACCAGCATGGATCTTCACTAAATCTTTCAGGACACGCTGTACAAGCTCAGGCTGCAGAATGTAACGAAGTTGCAGTCAGTACAAACATCAGATTGAAAAGGAAAGTGAAGAGAAAACTACAAAGTAACATCCCATAATGCTATTCTCTTACTATTAATCCTTTCCCCCTCTCCTTCAAAAATATTAATGTCATGTTAAATCTTTGAAATAACTGATTTATACATTTAGATCTGGCTCCCTGCGAAATCTCCGCTTTCGAGCATCCCTCATAGGAGGGGTGAGACCATGTCTGTACTCCACCACATCTGGAGTATCATCACCTGCTTCTCTAACCATAATCATCTGTTACAACCAGCAGTTCATACGGTTGCATTAGAATGAAGAAATCAAGTCTTTAATTGTCAATAATGATAATGACAAAGAGCACTTTACCTGACCAACATCTGCAGTCTTGATCAATACACTGTCATCATATGTTTTATATGATTCCACAACACAAGGAAGATCCAACAGTGATGCAGGGAAATGATCATTGCCAATGACAAACGTGCCACTCTTCCCATCCTCTGCAATGTAAGATAATTTTAACTTCACAATTAGACCAAGAAGGCAGGTCACTCAACAATAATATTGGCCATAAATCCTTTCTTTTTTTTCTTATCATTTGCTCCTACACTAGGCAAATCAACTACTTCTACAAATATTATTTAACAACTCAACATAAAAGGTTTTACCTTTGAATTTAAAAACCTACTTTAAAAAGTGAATGGAAGAGCACAAATAAAGAACTGGAAAAGGGAGGTTTTGAAGTGGTGAAGAGTGAATGCCGATATCAAAGATGCATGTTGCAATTTGAGTAAAATATAAATTTTCATAAAAACCAGCTGCTTTTTTTAAAAAAAAAGAAAAAAAGAAAAAAAGAAGCTCAACACCATATTGTTAGCACATAACAAGAAGATAGGTATAACTTTACAGAAAGAGAAATTTAATTAAATATCACTTGGCCATAACCTTTAGGAAACGGATCAATATAATGACATAGCACTTCTGAACCAATAATATATTTCAAGATTCAGACCATTAGAAAAGCAAAGAACGTGTAACGATTTGACACACCAGTTATGTCATCTTTAAACGTAACGATATGCCATAAGAAAACCAAATTGGGATAAGCAAAGAACCTTTTTTTTTTTTTGGCTCCTTTTCTTTTGGGTTACTCAAATTTTGCTTTCCAAGCACATCAGAAACTCATTATGTAGTATCTTTGATGAAAAAGAGTTCATTTCTCACCAGAAAAGGACAAATCCAATGACTTGTCGTCAGAAGATGAAGCATTTTCACTTTCACTCAAAAGGCGGTCTAATCGCTCTGCAACAGAAGGTGGAACTCTGAGTATGAACTGCTCGTCCATTACTGGAAAAAATAAAAAAACATCAAATTAATTGGCCTAAATTAATCAAAATCACAATTCCACAAAGCTCTAAAGCATCATTCACCTTATAAAAAGGCCACCTTTAGATTACAAATTGCATTTCTATAAGCAATAATTGCAACCCAGATAACAAATTAATAATAATTACCAAATATTTTACATTTATTGATCAGAATCTCTTTGTGCAATAAAATTCAACTCCTTTTGCATTGTCCTATAGGCCAAGGAATTCAAAAGGAAAAGGAGAATTAATTTATTCTTTTTTCGCATCAAATCAATCCATTTTTCACGGGGGAAAAAAAAAACCCCGAATAAGTGAAACCATCAAGTCGAAAAACTTAATCTGCAATCCAGAAAAGTCCCTTAGCCAAGCCCCAAAAACCCCAAATGAAACCTTTTTAAAAAAAGTATATATAATAATAATAATAAAAAAAAGATATCCCAAATAAACAGTACAAATCTCACCCAATCTCGTTCTCTCTCCCAGTCTCCTTCTGTTGAGAGTCAATCCCTTCTTGTTTCTGCAGATAAGCTTCTCTCACAGTGCATACGTGATATGAGGGTTGTGGGTCTGCGATGGGAAGGAAAAAATTGAGAGATTTGGAATTGGAAGGAAGGAAGGTGAAGAAGTTGATGAACGTGAGAGAGATTTTAGGATATGGGAGAGTTGGAAGGAAGGGTAGTTTTTTCTTGGAGGGAAAAAGGAAAGTGAAGATGGAGAGTGGCCCGAGTGGGGAGAGGAGAGAGCAGAGAGAATACTGATTTTATTTTTTTATTTTTATGAATATAATAAACTACGACCATTCTCAATGGAAGAGCCAAATATTACTTTTATCTAAAATGACTCTTTAAATGTTTAAAAAAACATCTACATTGAATTAGGCAAAAGAAAATGTAAAATAGATATTTGATTGGAAGAGCTAAAAAAAAAAGTTAAATGTAGCAACATTTTGTAAGAGAGCTATTTTATTTTTTTATTGTTTCTCTCACCTGTTTTCTCTTTTTCCCAAATTTTTTTTTTCTACTTTTTATCTGCATGTTCTCTTTTTTCTCAAAATTTTTCCTATTTTTCTTCTCACATGTTCTTTTTTTCCCAAAACTTTTCTCACTTTTAATAATATTTAAATGATATAAATAAAAATATAGCTAATCGAATGTGGTTGCATTTAAAAATTCATTAGCTAAACTAGATAAAAGTGAATTTTGATGAGCCATTTTGTATAAAAATTTGACTCATCTATCGGGAATGCTCTTAGGTAGCTACAGATTTCTCAATGTATTAGAAACATTGTAGCAACTCAATTGTGTACGTGGGACCGCCTTTTCCTTATTTGATTAAAAAAAAAAAAACCCAATAGTGTAGGTTATATTTGTTTATGAGGGTTAGCTTAATCGGTTCCGGACCATGTTTTATGAAGCAGATGTCACTAGTTAGAATTCTTATTCCTCTCTTAAGGGGAATTGAAAGCCACCCCTAAGGGCCTATTCAGCCACCCTTGTGGCCCTAGGGGGTGGTTCGGCCACCCCTAGGACCAAACTCAAAAAATATTATACATTTATTTTTTTTGCCCAATATGCCACAATGTGTAGGGAATCAAAAGTGATTCCCTATATATTATTTTAATGTAACATTTATTTTTCCTCTCTTATCTTTAATTATTTTGTCTTTAATTGAGGATTGTGTTGAGATTTTATGAAAAAAGTTAGGGTACATAGAAAATTTGTATTTCATAATGAAATAATATTTTAATGATATATGGAAAAGTAATAACCTATTGTAAAATATATTTTCATAGGGAAGCAATTAGTAGTTTTGTACAATAAATTTAGAGAAAATCAAAAGAAAGCTGCTGCTAGTGCTCTAAGAGCATCCATATTATTGAGCTCTACAAATAAAAATTAAATTTTAAGAGAAAAACTCACTTTTTAAAATTTGAAGAGTCACTTTTAAAATGAATCAAATATCAAACCCTCTATATCCTTTTATACTTTATTTAAATATTATTATTTTCTTATTTTTTTAATTATTTTTTTTGTTAATAATGAAGTAGAGAGTTAATTAAATGACTATTTTTGTGAGTTTTTGAAAATTTTAAAGTAAACCAAATTTAAAGAGCCATCCCATGCTCTAAGCTTTTACATAATTGCTGCTGGGCACGTGTCATACAAACCCTAGACGCTATATAAGAAGCGCACGCGCGAGGCATATAAGGTGACACGCGCAGGCACTCAAGTACCGTCGTTCCAAGTCTATAGCGATTCCAAGCTAAACCAAACGTCTCGCTCTCGATTTTGCCCAAAACCTCGCCCGCCGCACCCAACCCTCGCCGATTTGCACCCTTCAGGTCTCTCTCTCTCTCTCTCTCACTCTCTCTCTATGTATATATACGCGAGCGCAATAGTTAGGGTTTAGGGATTTATGGTGTGCCCTAATTTATTTTATTTTCTTTTTGTTTCTAATGCTCAAATGACATTAACGTTCACGGTTCTCTAAATTATTACTTCGACCAGTGTAGGATTTAGTATAGTTGTTTTGATTTGGGGGATAAATGTTTTTACTATTATTTGGGATTGTTTCATTGTTTCTAGGGTTTTACTGTGGTGGTTTGAGTAATTGGAATTTCGTTATATTTGAAACGCGTGCATGTAATATGTGTTGAAGTGAGTATAGAGTAGAGAAGAAAGGAAGATTTATTTTTTGTATGGACATTCGATTGCGTGTTTGAATCATTCTGTTCTGTAGCATAATGTGGGAAAATGAACCATTACCTTCATATACATATGGTTTTAATATGTATACGTAGCAGAAGCAGTTAACTTGCCTGTCTTGTAATTTGTTGGGTTGAACAATACGACCTATCTCAAGCAATTAATTTGATCTTGGTGATGTAATTATACCTTGTGGAATACATGTTAGTGACCTTTTATGAGTATATTTTTAGATTTAAATGCTTAATTTGATAGTAATCTTTTTGAATAAGTAGCCATTTGAGCTTATGGCTTAAGTTTGCCACATCTGATTTGTATTAAATATGTGATCTTGGTTACTTTACTGTTTTGCCTTTTATTTTTTAGTTTCATATTTTAATGGATCTCTTGAAATTGGTTAATAGGGCAGACTATTATCTATAAATGAGGGGGAGAAGTTATACTCCATCACCGCCAAGGGGCTATGGCAGGAGAGGACGGAGCCCTAGCCCTAGGGGTCGCCATGGTGGTCATAGTAGGGATGCTCCTACTAGCCTTCTTGTTCGTAACCTTCGCCACGACTGTAGGTTTGTTCCTATACACTATTATTCCTACTTTATTAACTACTTATCAAATAAAAAAAAAAAAATTCCTATTTTATTAACTATGTTTCTTTGGTAGAATGCAAGAATTCCATTGTTGTCCATTTACAAGTTCAAGCCAAGCATCTTAGATTGTTTCTTTACTGTTGATGTTTCTATGGAATTTCAATGGCTTTGTACTTTTTTATTTGGCATTTGAATGTAGAGCGGTACTAAGCCAGTATGGAAATGAGGATATTTTTCCATTCATATTCCATTGAACGGTTATAGGCTTTCTTTAAATGTTAGGATCTATTTGTTTTTTCTTCACAATTTGTGATATGAATGCAAGTTTCAAGTTTTTGTGTGTGCTTAATTTGTGTAATATGTGATGTTTTTATTTGTTAGTTTGAGTTGAGCAATGGTGGGGTGAGCTGTGATACGAATCACATTGCATACCTTATCATTTATAGAGATATGATCATATACTTGCATTATTTATTTGCATGCTGCTAGATTGTCATGTAGTAAGGTGTTGATTAATATGGTTTGATCTGTTCAAGTCCTATTCCTTGGTGATTAATACTGATGTTTTATGGTTTTTAGATAAACATATTCTTTTTAGAGATCAGAATTGCTAAGTTTTATTGAGACACTTTTTAGAATGTTCGAGGTTACAAGTTAGATATTCTCTTGATGAAGTGGGATGGTTGGTGCTTTGTCTTTGTTTGTTATCACAGGATCAAATGTGGTTGTGATGTTGTGACTGCTTTGCATTTTTGCAAGTGTTTATTGTCGAAAAGAATTTTGTTTCGATTTTATCCATTAAATTCTTTATATTCTGGCTTTTCAATCCTAGATATTTTGGCATTATGCTTCTCTGTTACGACATATCGTTTATTTTAACCTCTGCTTTTATACAGGCCAGAGGACCTTCGTAGACCATTTGGGCAGTTTGGTAATCTCAAAGATATTTACTTGCCAAAGGATTACTATACTGGGTGAGCGTTAGAGCATATGTAAACTAACTACAAGAGTTGACTTTGCTTGGCTGATGAGAATCTCTTTGTAAATTTTAAATTCTCTAAGCTATAATGGAGTTTTACAGTTAGTTTTTTCCTTGTTTCATGAAAGCCAATCTCACGTTTAGTAACAATTTGAATGATCATCTTAATTTTTGAAAAGAAAAAAAAAATAGAAACATTAAACTTCTTTTCTGATATCTGTTTTCAGGAACTTTTTATGGAAAATCTCTCTCTCTCTCTCTCTCTTATTTTCCTAACATTTTTTTGTGTGTGATTTGTTTAGCCAAATTTCTTAAAATTTTAATCATCATCTTTTGTTAAATGTTTACAATATTCTAACATGATTTGGAACTTTGTTTTTTGAAATGCGGCCTGCTCTGCTAAGTTCCTTCTTTTAAACTGTTTTGTTTTGGGGTCTTTTCTTCATTTGCTCCTGTTGGGTGTGTTTATTGAAGTTCTTGAGATTTAACAGTGAAACTAAAGTTTTGAAGACAACAATCAAGTAGTTAAGAGTTCTTTTGAAGATGATGTTAATGGTAGTGAAGATTGGAAGGAAGTTGGGTTTGAATACATTGTGAAGATGTTGCAAGTCTTGAAGAATTTCAAGTCATCTTAAAACTGACACTTACAAGGTCAGCAGCCAAGTGCTTGCATTTTTATCATGACCTTCCATATTACTGGGGTTTATTTTGGACAATTTCATCAGCAAGGTTTATGGTGTGCAAAGTATCTCGCTCAGTTATACCTTTCAGCACAGCCCATGTTTTGACACTGTTTTCTTTCCCTTTTCTTGAACCTATTCATTTTTTGCAGAGAACCTCGTGGTTTTGGCTTTGTGCAATTTGTTGACCCAGCCGATGCTGCAGAGGCAAAATATCACATGGATGGTCAGATCCTTCTTGGCCGTGAGTTGACTGTTGTCTTTGCGGAGGAGAACAGGAAGAAGCCGGTTGATATGAGGCATAGGGAACGAGGAAGGTAATTTTCCCTTTTTCATTGGAATTGGTTCTCTTGTTAAACCATTGTGTAATTAATTATTTATTACAGAGTTGGTATTACAAGTCCTTATCTCTTATTGTATTGATTTTTATAGTAATTTTAATTTTCCTTTTTAAATTGATGAATTTATAAGTTAAGTTATATTATAAATAACTTATGTACTTTAATAAGATTGGTTTATTACTTATATAAAAAGAAAAAACTTATATACTTATATTTTGATATATTATAAATTTGATTTCAAAAGAAAAGTAACAAGAGGGTTTTCAATCCAGAAAATCTATTTATCCTTTTTATCTTTAAATATTTCAAACTTTTAATTTTCTTGATTCCTTTTTGGCGGTACATGACCATTTTAATTGTATTCTAATATTTATTTAATTGCATTTAATGTACATGTTTATGTAGTATATTGTATTTATGTGCGTGTACAGTGTATCTGGTGCTGTCAGATTTTGAAGCCTCTGTGAAGCTTATTAGCAACACATGAAGGATGATGAGTGATGTTGATGTTAGATTATTTGTTGAAAAGTTGAAAGAATTGTAGTTTAGTTTTAGCCCCAAGGGGTTGGCTCAAGTGGTAAGAGCCTTGGTCTTTGTGGTAGTCCCATGAGGTCCAAGATTCGAATCTCCTTGGGTGCAAACAATTCCTTGGGGCAAGCCCGCTGGCGAAGCTAGAGTTTTACCTGATCTGTGTGGAGGGGTACACGATGTGGCCTAGTCTTAGAGGCGTCATAAAAAAAAAAAAAAAATTGTATTTTAGTTTCTCTAAGATACGTATTATCTATAATACTAGGAAGGAGATTCCTCTGATTGTATCTTTCACAAATCATAGAATATCTTCATTCTCATCTTTTTATCTACCATTCATGAAAGGATAATGCTTACTGTCTCCCCCCCCTCCCCAACGAACCACATAAACACACCATACAGTCCACACCCCTCAGTTTCGTCATGAGTTTTGATTTGACGTTTTAAATTGTAGGGGTCGATATAATGATCGAAGACGGTCACCCCCACGTTACTCTCGCTCGCCTAGGTACTCCCGCTCTCCACCTCCACGTCGTGTAAGATCTCGGTCCCGAAGCCGTGATTATTCCCCACCCCCAAAACAGAGGCATGACTCAAGGTATGAAATGAAGCCAATTGCTGTTGATTTTCTTTTCTCTAATAGTGGCATTCATTATTTCAAAGTTTTTTTTTCCTTGACTTGCTTTGGAAGATGATTTTATATTTGATCTTAAAATCATGGAAAGTATCTATTATGAAGTGCTAGCCAAACATTGCTTGCTTAGGAAGATAATTTCATGTTAAAATCCTTATTTAAACAGGTGAGAGATCTTTATGTTGTTTTTCTCTATCTATAATTTGTTTACTTGTGTCTACTATTTATTGTTAGCTGCCCAACTGGGCGTCCACTGCCTTGTGCTATCTGTCACATTGAAAGGTTGCTGTTCTTTCCTTCCATAATTTGTTTACCTTGGCTGTTTGCTATCCCTGTTCCCTACTGAAGTGATTCAGTGCTAAATGTTTCTTGCCAGCTTTTTAGTGCTTATACATTTTGCAATGTGGCTTTGTTTCTTTTTCTGAGACAGATCTGTTTCACCCCAAGAGAGAAAGTACAGTCGAGAAAGGTCGTACCCTCGGCACAGTCGAGAGAGGTCATATTCGCGATCTCCACCCTATAATGGCTCAAGGAGCCGGAGTCAAACTCCATCTAGGGGCCCGAGCAGAAGCCGAAGTCCTAACCATGAAGAGTACTCTAGGCAACCAAATGGAGACAGGTCTCCTAGTCAGTGATCTACTTGAAACAGTCCACTCTTATGCTAGCTTGTTATTGGATTTATTTTGCACTTTCTGTCGAGTTTATGTTAGTTTCTGTTGTGCTCAACGAATTTGATCTAGATTCTTGTTCTGTCCTGATATTTTAGAGTATGCTTGTTGATTGCATATGGTTATGGAAGATCTTGAATCTATGAATTCTTTTGGAAGGGGTGTTGTTGGAAAATATGGTTGATACAAATAGACTGGAGTTGCTAATATGTTGTGCCATCCATGACAGTCTAAAATTTACAAAAGAACAGAGCGTGTGCATTAAGAGAACCAGACTGAGGACCATGACAAGGCAATAATTAACGGAGGAGATATTAATCTTGCAATGATGTTAATCCGGTGATGTTGAGAAGTGTAAATGATTTTTTTATTTGAAGCCGTTGTGTTTTGTCATAATTAAGGTTGACATTGAAGATCAACAAATAAGCCTTTTTGTTGGATTTTCACCACTAGAAATCCGGATCCAGTTCCTCTTTTTTTATTTTATTTTTTATTCTTTGTCAGCGTCGTTTGATAAGAGAAAAAGTATTTTATAGTTTCGCCGGTCAGTCCGCATGAGAGCTACCAAACAATCGTTTTGTCTGCCTGATAGGACGCTCGATAGTCGATACTACTGTTTCTTTTGATTGTTCTGTATTTCTGAGAGAGGGGGAGGGAATCGGGGGGATCTTTGTTGCCCGAGTAAAAGGCGTTGCATAAAGAGGAAATAACTTTTGACGTTTTGTATCCACAAAATTTCACTTTACAACCAAGCAGCATCTATGCTTATTGTGTGCTCTCTGTTCAATTTGATTCTCTCCTCGGTATTTCATTTGGGACCCATATTTGTTAAATTGAGATGATTTATGATACCCTGCTCGCCACTTTTGTGGGTTTAGTGTAAAATATGTTTTTCTTTTGGCAGCCAAAAGAAAAAGGTTTTCTTTTTCTTGACCCACCTTCTTCCGGCCTCCAACCAAGCCACCGTCTTCAAAATAGGATCTTCTCAATCTTAACTGAAGTTGAGGGAACAATTTTATAGTTCATATTAGATTTTGTAACATCTAATTTTATACAGAGTGTTATTTTAAAATATCACGTCACGGTACGTAGCATATACACCGTTAGATGTTATGAAACTTAATATAGAATTTTGGATTATAAAATGGTTTTTCATTGAAATGAAGAGGATCCAGATCCACCAAGTCCTGCAAAGAAGTTTAATAGCAAAAAATTACATCATGAAAGCTCAATAGTGAAAACAAATTATTTTATACTAATGTCACACATATTAATAAAATCATACTTAGAATTCATATAAACAATATAATGACACACTCCACGTGTCAAATACACAAAAGATGCAACCATAGAAAGAGTTAAATTGCACTCCAAATTGGTTACCATTTTTTCCAGAGCCAACTACATTACTATCTATGAACCAATAAAAAATCAACTTCCTCCCAATGTTTGATTCTATGTGGAATTTCATTTTTATTGCATAATAGCATATCTCTAATCGTTTGTATTGGATTTACCAAAAAAAAAAAAAAAAGGTTTGTACTGGGCCTCGAAAAGCCAATAAGAAAAGCCCGCCACAACTTAGAGTCATGGCTGTTTTAAGTTAAAAATCCCAAATAATAACTGAACTAATTATGAAGTGTAACCTTTTCGATATCTATCGACTTTCATCTCAAACCTGATTAGAACCGTTCTCACGAGGCCATGACTTTTCAACTCCTTCAAGCTCACAAATATGACTTTTGGAGGGAAAATCACCAAAAGGGCCTCTTGCATGGTACCTATATAATAATATCATGTAAATAAATATTAAAAAATATATAATAAGTACAAGCGATAATGTCGATGCGTGCCACCAAGATTCAAGCATCCATACTTTTTAAACAAATTTGCAAAAAAAAAGAAAAGAAAACAGTCAACAACAATAAAATAGGACTCTGTCTGTATCTGTCTGTTTACTGTAACACTCAGTTGGTCAGATTAACAGAGAAGCTGCCATTGGAGGTTTCTTCATCTCTGTCGCCTTCTGTTTATTTTGGGTCTCCTCTGTAACCTTTCATTAGTATTTGTTAAATCTGAGTTATGTTTGTTTTAAAATATAATTGGTAAAGTGGGGTATAGTTTATCACTGTTAGAATTATTATTTTTTTCCCAAAAAGGTTTTGTATAGCTCTCGAAGTAAGTTTGTTTTTTTTTTTTTTTTTTGTTGCGGTGTTCTGGCTTCCACATTTAAGGAATAGGTCTTTTAACTCGGTGGGGCTTTGATAATCTTTCTATTTTCTTTCTTAGATTCCTTGTTCTAGGCACTTAGTTCTGTGTCTCAAGCATTTAACTTTCTTTGTGTTTCTGTGGGGTTTTGTTTTGTTAGTTCTTTGGAAGCGGTACAGTGTAGATAACTCAGTCCCTTCAGCTGGGCAAGTTGGATCAGGTACTCTTTCACTGTTCAGTCTTCATTTCTACATCTGAGTTCAGTCTTTCTTCTTCCTTTTTTTCCTTTTGGTTTCTGGCTTCTTTGATAATGGATGGGTTTTGGGTTTTGGCTGGCATATGGGTGCTTTTCAATTTGATTTTTTTGGGGAAGGTGGGGATTGTGCTCCTGGGTTTTCTTAGTTTAGGCGTTTTATTTCTAGTTTTGTACTTTTTGTTTTCCTTGAGGTACTGGATTTTTATTTTTTACTTTCTTAAAATATTGAATGGCTGATTTGCATGTAAAGACTACAGTTAATTTATTACTGTTAGTTTTTAGATTATTCAGGCTCAGCTTTGGATGTATAAAACTTGTCTCTTTGTTTCTTACAATTATGAGTAGGAATATCTACTCGAAAGGTTGTACATTCCTGCCTTTATTCCTTGTTATTTGTACTTTTATTTGCTTGCAATTGAGTTTCGCAATCTGTCCCTTTATTGGCTTATGCGATAGTCGTTTAGTGTTGGGGTTTAGGGTTTGTGAGAGTTGAATGTACAGCTTGGGAAGTATTTTCTCAGGTTTGTGCCCAACTGTTAGGTTTTATGCTGGCTAATTCAGTGTCAAAACTAAGTTGGTTGTAAGTTTAGGTTTAGTTGATTAAGCTGGAACATGATTTGGTGTCTAAAGTTGAAGAACTGAAGCCGCCGTTTGCAAGATGGTCGATAGCCGTTCGAACTTGATCTTCAAGGAAATTCAAGACTTGAGATACGTTGGTTGTTGGAAGTTCGAACAGAGGTCTTCATACTTTAGAAATTCAAGTTCCCAAGAAGGTCAATCACACCAAGTCCGAATGATGAAGAAGTCAAGGTGTTTACAAGTTTACCCGAAAGCCTTGGTCGCAAGACCATTCAAAGTTCATTCTAACGGAGATGTTTCACAATAGCCACATAGAAGCTCGGTTGCAAGCTGTTCACAGAAGGTTCGAACAAGATCTTTATTGGGGTAGATCCGAGACGCTTGGTCGTAACTCCGATCATACCATGTTCGAACGTTGCCATTGAGAAAACCGTGAAATCCTAGCACACGTTAGAACACTTTACTTACCCATTTGAATGTTGTGGCTTTAAACTGAGTTTTTTCAGAAACTGACTTGCACCAAAACCTTAGTTTTTCCTAGGGTCAATATAGGCGTCCTTATACACGATTTTCAGATGATCCTTTGGATGTTATTTTGTGCTCTTGAAGAGAACCTTAGATTTATTATGCCTTCATTCTTAAACCTCTCCTAGACTTTGTTTAAACCACACAGACAAAAACAAACGACCTTCAGCCACCAAAGTTCCGGGTTGTAGAGAAAGTTTGATAAAAAAAAGATTTGCTCGAGTTCTGGAGCTACTGCAGTAGGAAACAAACAGGTCGTTTGTTTGGTACAATTCAGGTTTACTACAGAGGTTTTGTAAGTATAATTGATTGTAATTTGAAATCTTCTATGGTGGATAAGTTTCTTGGGGTTGACTGCTCTAGGAGTGGTTTTACTTTTGAAGAGTTCTTCAGAAGTTTTCACTTCGTCACCAAATTGATTTGTTT